>NC_031495.1:61676010-61729416 GCF_000237925.1 Schistosoma mansoni | reverse complement strand
GGGGTGGCCAGACCAAAACGTGGCACAAATCAATGAAGTCACTGACAAGTGGACTGGGCCATGTTGGTAGGTGTAGACTACCTGGTTGGGATTCGCGAGATGACAGCAACCGATGGTTAGAGACCTTGAATGACATGGCTCAAAATCGTTTGCAATGGCGAAGATGCATCCACTCTCTGTGTTCTACCAAATTCTAATCTTCTGAATTCCTCATGTCTTTATCTTTTTCTCTTTCCAAATTTATTTCACTGTACTATACTCCTTCAATAATTTCTTGAAACCCCTAATCTTTTGGATTTCTGATTATACTCCTACTACTTCTACCACTATGGGATTTGAATCGACAACTGCATCTCTGTGCTAATGTGGTATGGCAACTCGAACTGATGTACGTACGTACGAAGTTCTACGTTGTGACTGACTGACTGACTGACTGGTCACCAGCTACCATGGGACTGCATCTCCTTACGATGCTCCACTGCCTTATGTATCAGATCTTTAGGTCAAAGGCTCGGGGTGTGGCCCCCTAAGAAAACCACCTGCCTCAGTTCGGACACCTGGGCAGTATCACAGCCCTCACACAAATCGAATGAGATTTGTGAGGCGCATATTTATCTGGTGCTTCCTTGTACCAATATTTATGCGTTTAAATAAAAAATAATAAAATATGCGTAAAATAAATACAGATTTACATAAACCCAGGTGAAGCCAGGTGAAACGTTGGATTTACTTCAAATTCATTCGTTGAGATTTTACAAATATATTCTTCCTATTTAATGTCTTACATCAACTCGGCGGCCAAATACTGTGAAACTATTCGCTCTTATTTAGACTAAAGTTCTTATATACATAAACCCTCATTGTATTATTTATTCAAAGTTTATTCAATAAAACAAAAGTTGAACATTGATATTTAAACAAAAAAAAATTGATGATAACTTTAAAACGGAAAGAAATCGACACGTTGAAAAATCTCATCATAGGAAATAAACTGATAAAGTCTACATAAACATTCTTTTCCTAAGTGAAACATAAATGATTGACAAAACAAACATATCTATATGGTGATTAACCAGTTAGTCTATATATATAGGTCAATGCTCAAAAGCATTTCATTTGTCTACATATGGTGTGAATAGATAGCTGATAAAATTCGCTTTAATTGTAAACTTTATCATTTTATAATATATACAAAAGTGATATTGAAAAATACAACTAAACAAGTTTATCTGACCATTTAAATCTGGTTGGAAGTATAGTGTTCAAACTTGTGACTAGAAGTTTACTTTATTTAACTAATGACTAATTATTCTATGGTTATTTGAGTGTACTCGCCTTGGACCTACCGCAAACAGTGTACAGACTAATCACATTCAAGTTTATTTTAATCCGGTTCAAAGGGTTAAGCAAATTATCACAAAAAGGTAGCTAATTATAGAGTTTGTGGACTCAACTTTAATGACTTGTGAAACTGTTAATTGGTTTCCTAAACTGAAATAGATAGAGAGTTCGAACCTGCGACCGGGACATAAGAATTTGTTGTAACTAGCAAAAACAGTTCACCTTGGAATAAAATTGTTAAAAGTTAATAAGTATGTGTGGGGAAGGAGAATAAAACATTCAGAAATGCTTGATCTTGATATTACGAACTAGACAAACGATCGTGTTACTGTTAGCACTCATGATTACAAAAACCCATGCTACCATAAATACTCTTAAGAAATCTATAACGGGATTTTCATTACAGATGATGACTGAAATGCTCTTTTCAGAAACAAAATGATCAGATTGTGATCAACTTGGAATATTAGTCAAAAATAAATAGTTTATGAATAGTTAGATGCATTTTGCCTGGAACTGAAAGAACCATTATAATCATCAAAATGTACCATATTAAATGACTTGAAATGATTGTGAAAGCTATAACTATATAAATATGCGCACTAGATATAGAATTTGTAAATAACTATAAATTTAACAAAAGGCATACAAATGATAGTCAGTTTTCTAGTGATTATTGAACTTACCATCGACTAGAAGGTGATATGTTATACGATCGTATCGCTCAGTTTTTAACTTGGTATCCAACAGACCGCATTGATAGAACCCTTGATCTTCAAAGTTAAAATTTCGTATTAATAATTTAGTATGGCTAGTCACAGTGGGCTGCACCAACCTGTATTTATCTATTTTGAAATAATGCAGATAATGAAAACAAAGCAAGTGAATAAAAAAAAGTTTGAAAATCAAGTATATTTTACCGTTGGTGTTAAATGAACAATGTTAAGAATGGAAAATACATGTAGTAGACCTTAAATGATAAGTAACACTAAAAGATATTGATCTATTTTAGATTAATAAATACTATACAATAGTTAACCTAAATTGAACGTAATTATGGTGCAAAGGAGTTCGTTACACAGGGAATAACTGAATAATGTATTAAATTACATTGTTAAACGACAGTGTATGGGTTCTTTAAAAGAATATGATACTACTTACAAATCATTACCAGTGACCGGAGAATTTGTTTAGTCTCCAAAGGAGCTTCTTTTTACAAAATCTCAAGCTAAAAATAAGAAAACTTGTTACATTGGCTTTATATAATTTAGTTCAGAAGAAAATCTGACATGAAGAACCCACAAACGGATGGGTAATTTGCCACACTGTGAGTAACAAAAGATCTGTCAATCATCCACAAATCGATAACAATCCTGATCAACTAGGATGAAGACAGAAGACGATTAAGTACAAGAATAGCAAGTAAGATTCAGGTGATGCAAAATCACCGAAATTATGTTCCAGAAACGAATGACAGTGGTCCTATAATTTAGGTATCCTTGTCTAGAATAATAAACACGTAAGCAAATATAATCGTTAGCTCATAGTGGTTAAGCTCAGAAGTGAACTTCCATATGTCCCAATGAAAAGCTGTGACATGTGAAATATACTAAACCGGCAGTAAATCGGTAATTACTCGACTATAGTGAACAAGAATCAGGCTATACCACAAACTGGCTTAAGTTGAAATTGTGGACCAATGAGTCTCGACGAAGTGATTTAGTGATATCATGCACATCACGTGAGACTCAAAGGTCTCTAGTTTAATCATAACCTTGGAGTTTGCAACGTCTTTTCCGATAGTGTCAGACTGTAATGAAAAAGACAATCATAAAACTATACGTATCTACACAAAATATTCAGATAAAAGAAAACGAATATATATTTCTAATCAGGAAAACAAGTCTTCTAAAAAAGTGAAAAATTCACTCAGTTATTAAACATGAGCATAATTACACTACATTTCCTTGGCTGATGCTCTCTCATGTGCCATTTTCGCAACATAGATAATTTTAAATATTTTTTGCATGTAACATCATGTCGTCATGTACACACGAACAATATTCGGAAACATACTGTATTGTACTCATATCTAATCCTTTGTTATAGAAATCCTACAAATGTACACACTGAAAAACAAGCTGTCATAAACAATATTTCATATATTACCCAAAATATTTGGAATGTATATGTTATTAGCGAGATATAGATTAGATTAAAGAATGTTCCGTGCAGGATTGTGTTAAGGCCTGGTGATTGGCCATTTCTAGGCCAATCAGCGCTAGCGGATACTTGAAGAAGACTCTAGAAACTTCTTGTGTAAATTTATAAATATTCTAACATCCTTCTTTTATTCAACTTTGTTTATTTGGAATATAATTACGTTCTTGTTTAATCGTGTTCTGAGTTGGGAACTTGTTGAGTGAAGTAGTGTTCAAGAGTACTAAGGAATAAGAGTAGCTAGATCGTAATACAATAGAACACAAAACATGGTTTTTTGTAAAACAAAAAACAACAACTGGATCTATAAAAAAGACGCCTGATGATAAGATCCCAAGTAATAACACAATAACTACATGTATGACCAGTATTTAAATATTACAAACTTACTATCTGAAGAAACGGCAATCTTTTTGTTGTTAAAAGTAAAAAAGATTTGATCGGATAAATAGATTTTTTCCAAATTACAAGGAAGAATTGCGATATTCCCGAAATGATAAACCAGTTTTTGGAAAATAGATGTCTTCTCAGCTATTGGACATAAATTTTTAAGAAAAATTTTTATTAAACATAACGAAACTTTACTACAAAGTAAGAAAAACAACTAGCGTGAGAAAGTGTTTGAGGGGGTGGTCGTGGGGTTAGGGAATATTCATCAGTAATAATCAAGATGGGGACTTGATATTCAAATGTACCATCAAGCCAAGTTAAGTAACTAATGTACTTATAAACTAATATCAGTTTGGGATAATAAATATAAGTAATATATCGATTTCCAGCTGTGCAGAGTATACCATAAACTCATTTCTATCACTATGAATCAAACTGATCTATGTCATAAAATGATAGAACGTTTTCTAACCAAACATAAATAAAAATTTATGTAATTCTACTATTGTATTATCTACATTAGGAAACAATGGTACATGAATAATTGTTATACTATAAAGTGAATTACACTGATTACATACTTTTTCATTAATAGAATCCGAATTCATTAATAGTAGTTTTGGCATTCCATGTATAATGCACTCATAAACACATACATTCATTATTTAAACAATTACTTGATACATAGGAACAAACACCCAAGTATAACCAATATACATCATATGTATATAGTGGTCTTCTTATGTCAGAATAATAAAACAGAAACACAATTACATATCAAGTACAAAGTACTTGTATGTAAATGTAAATGAAAATACAAGTGTAGAAGAGAATTCCTTTCTTTCTTTTTTTCCTTCTACATCATATTACTATTAAGATTAATTCTTATTCAGTGTAAAATAACAAAAAAAAACAGGATATTGAAATAAACATATTTGAAGTACTAATCATACAGGTAATTTTATTTTTCTCGGTAAAACCTTGTAATCACCGACACACACACACACACAAACACACAATAATAGTCATAATTTAATTTACCATGAAATTATTTTTTTCCGAAAAAATAATTTTTTATTATTCATTATGTAATCAATGTTGACTTAATCAAATAAACTATTCCATAAATTATAATCACTATAATGAATTATGAATTAATTAAAACAACAATCATGTAACCATGTTAAGAATTTGAAGAAAACTAAATTAGTCATTAATTAGTAAAATCAACTTGCATATTCTAACCTCTAATGTTTATAAACATCTATAATTGATTTAAGCTTATCATAATAACAATGTAAAATATGAGATACATTTGTGTCAAGTCAAGTTGACTCTAATTTCATAAATATTAACATAACTGGGAAAGGTTAACACAGCAAGTAGGAAACCTAGAACTAAACTGTTAATAATAATAATAATAATGGTATTCGAAGAATAAACCTTTAGACAACTCAAAATAAGAATAGGACTAAGTCAGTAACCTGATTAGCCATAAACAATGGAGAACCTAGTTAATATGCGTATCGATTAAAGTAGCCATAGGAATAACGCTAAAGAATGAGAAATATACAATAATTGTATGTTAAAGATTCGAGAAGAATATGGAGAACCAATGGATTAGTACGAATATCACTAAGACCGATTCTGACCATTGCTATATACTATCTTCATTGGTTAGGATTGTGTAAAATTCATCAATCAGACAGTTAAATATGAAAGTGTAACAGTAAAAGTTAAAAGTAATTTTAACGATAGGTGATGAAGATTTAGTGAAAAAGAATCTACAGTTAGTAAATCTGTTTATTCACAGAATTAGATGTTTCATGATTAATCCATAAAAATACATCCGATCACAATATTAAGAAAACTGGTCAATTTATCATTAGTTAACAATGTATATTAACTTATTCTTGATATTTTCAACCCATTCTCTCTCACTTTATCCGATATTGCTATTAAAAGTAGTAGACTGTTCAAAGGTGTACACAGAATATTTCACTGATTGAAAATTTAATGGAAAAAATTCCGTAGTTGAAGTTATGAGTCAATTAGAGCTAGACCTGGAAGCACTGGACGGCCGTTTCGTCCCATTGTGCGACTCCTCAGTGGTCTAGGGGTTAAGCACCCGCGCGCGAGACTGATAGGTCCTGGGTTCGAATCTCGCGAGGCAGGATCGTGGGTGCGCTTCAAATGACTCATGATTTCAACTGTAAAATTACTAATCTTCACGAAAGCCCCTTCTGAAAGAAAATTTTTCAATTACATACTTATCTACCTATAGCACTGAAATTACCAAACAAATCATAACACTAGTTGTAAATAATCCTAGACAGAAATATCAAATTAATGGATATCAAAGACAAATCATTTTGAAAATACATACATTATATCAACATTACGACTCAAATATAGAAATTTTCAAAGTAATCATATCGTTTAAACATTCTTTTACCAAGAAAACTTATTATTACTGAATTAAATAAACTACTGAAAATCATTACTAGTATTATCTTTTTTCTTATCATTACTATTATTATTATTACTAGTACTACTTCAAAACAGTAATATACTCTAGTGTTTACTCATTGTTTCAACATGAAGTACATAATAAGTAGTGGATAAATTAATGAATAATAAATATATGGATTTCTGAAGTGTATAAAAATGTCTAATCGTTTTACATATTATGACATTCCATTTTAGTCTGTAATTATGTATCAATCAAAATAGATTTATTCACATTTATTCACTACAGACTACTTGATTAAAGACAAAATGTAAAATGAGTTAACATTAGTAAAACTAGTTATATAACATAATAATGATCTATGTATCACACTAATAGAATATTAGCAAGCAAGAAATTAACTCACTTTTCAATGCTATTTGAAATGGTTTACTTATAATTGAACCAAAATCAGTACTGGCCAAACAATAAAACTTTTCACCTGTAAACAATTCAACACTAGTAACATTTGAAAAACAAAGACAATTCTCTGATTTTAATGTTTTATTATTATTTTTATCATTGGATAAATGAAGATCACAAGTAAAATCAGAAGGCACATGATAGATAATTCTCTGATGAGCAATCATATGTGTTGTTGTTGTTATGAATGATTGATTAGAAGTATTATCAAATGAATGATGAAAATGATACGTTGAATAATAGGTTAAACGGCCTATAGGCCATTTTGGCCAAATATCACAACAGATCTTCAAAGTTTTGTTGATAGGATTATTATTTGTCGTATAATAAACAACTGATTGAGGAACCAATTGGAATTCAGGTAAAACTGTGTTAAAATGAAAAAGTGAAAATAATCTATTAACTAAGAATTTTGAAAAGAATAGATCAACAAACTACACAAAAATGTTGTATTAAACGGTTGTTTGATAACAGTATTCGAAATAATGAAATTTTACTTGATGTATGCACTGATAATGTTATTATGATACAATAAAACCACACGGCACAAAAAGCACAACAGCATCAAAGTTCGATAATAGGTTTCGTCAAGAATTGCAACAGCGACTAGAGAATTGCTAGTACTACGATTTCATCCGACAGGACACTTTCAAGTATGTTTATTTCATGGTATTTCATTTATTAATCGGTGAAATATAAGAGAACATAATCAAAGGTAGTGGTAGTAATAACTACTCTAACCTCCATTTAATTACAAATCAACTGTGACAAACAATTTGAGTTATCATTGAGATTATGAAAATTAACGTAAAGCGCTCAAAGTTGAACTAGAAATGTTCAGAAATAATTAATAATTATCACCTTACTATATAGTAAAACCAATCGATTTATGTTGTTAAGGTAAACATATGCATACGTCCATATGATATTATGAGTGAAAAATTTAACCAAGCAGTGAGTCAGATATAAGAGAGCGTATGCGAAGGAGAAACAGGAAGAAAACAGATAAGCATAATAAAATGGTAATTCAGAAAAAAATGGGCAGTTATAGTTGTCATTGGTTAGTATATTATTATCACTAATAATAATAAAAGTAATAACAATAGTTATTATAATTATTATTATAGTAATTGAAACAAAGGCATATCTACATCCCACAGAAGTACATTTATTAACAAATAAGCTGTAAATTATAGAAAGCGTTACGGGAATTTATGAATACAGACAGACAAAAACACAAAAACGTAAATACAGACACATAAAAACGTCCTAGAGTATATATATACATAGAGAAAAAAAAAAGATAAATAAGAAGAGAATGAGAGTGAGTGAGTGAGAGAGAGAAACTACTGAAAAGGAAAAATACGAAAAGTTGAAAAACAAAATCGACCGGAATTTCTCCTATTTTGTTTTTCTTTGGTGAACAATCAGTAGAATATATAAATTTATGTTAATCATGACGCTAGGAAATGTTTAAAAAAGTGAAATTTACAAGTGAAATCAATTTACAGCTATCATAATTATCGTTTTATATAAATTTAATTAAAGTAACCCAATAAGTCATTGAATATAACTAAAGAGAATATAGCGAAGAAATTTTCCTTTCAGACAAAATCATTTACTTAAGCTGTATGGTAAGTATATGTCTGTAGAGAGATAGAAAGTTATGACATCTTAATTTGTATCGTGATATGTTAACTATTGTTGGAAAATACCAAAACTAAAATACTACGAACAGTCAGTCAGCTACAACTTGGGACCAGGCACAAATATGCATTCGTCCAAGTTGACATACTTCATTAGAATAACAACATGAACACCAAATTCACAGAAGCAGTTACATTAGTGGTAGTAAAAACAAGATTTCATACCCCTCCTTGTGGGAAGGCAGCATCTCTGTTATGCTGGTTGTCTGAAGGAAACACCTTACTGCCGTTACACCTCTGTACAGTCAGCAATACGACTTCGCCTTCAGACCTTGGGTTTGCTGCTTTTAGTCTTACCCCTCTTCAACTAACCTGTCTGGCATGGTAGGACCTTGAGGAACGATTGTTCCAGCCAGTATGGCTCGATTGGTTCATCACGATAGACAAGCCCGACTACCACGTCAAGGTAGCAGCAACGGTCGGGATCAAAGTCAGAATCTTCAATACGAACGTCAAGACAGTTCTACTGTACGGAACTAAAACGCTGAGAACTACCACAACCACCATCAAAAAGTTATCAGTATTTATAACCATTTCTCTACGTAAGATACTCAAAGTCCGTTGACTGGATACCATCAGCAAGAGCCTACTGTGGGAGAGAACCAACGAGCTTCCACCTGAAAAAGAAATTAGGAAGACATGATGGAAGTGGGTAGTACATCCATTGAAATAACCTTCAAACTGCATCATCAAACAAGCGACAACTTGGAATCCTGAAGGCAAGCGGAAAAGAGAAAGGCCAAAGAACACACTGTGTTGAGAATCGGAAGCATATATAAAAGGATGAATAGCAAACGGAATGAACTGGGAAGGATTGCTCAGGACAGATTTGGATGGAGAATGCTGGTAGACGGTCTATGCTCCTCCACGAGGGGTACCAGGCGTAAGTAAGTAAGTAAGTACTTGCTGTAGGATCACCTCGTAATAAGATAATTAAAATTTAAGCGATCTGGACACATTTGAGCTTTAATCTCTGATCACTGTAAGCCGTTCGTTTTTTGATATAAGAAAGCATCAAAATCATCCTGTTTTAACCATAGAGGGAATAGTTTGACTAATATAGCATCTAAAATACTAGCCTCAATAATTATCGGACGCCTAACAAATATTCGTGAACTGCAGACGAGAGCAAATGAGACTGGCTTCAGACCTGGTCGTGGCTGCATCAGCCACATATTCACCACTCGACAGATTTTAGAACACAAGCATGCTTGTCAGCGTTCGAAAATAATAGTTTTTCTTGACTTAAAAGCAGCATTTGACTCTGTAGACCGAGAGGTTCTGTGGCAGTGTCTGTCATTGAAAGGTGTACCTGAGAAGTACATAAACCTTGTGAAGGCTCTTTACTAGAACACTACCAGTCAAGTGAGAGCTTATGGCGAACTGTCGTCTGATTTTACAACCTCAAGTGGTGTCCGTCAAGGCTGTCCACTATCCCCATTTTTGTTTAACTTCATTATAGACCTGTTGCTGGAAATAACACTCTCGTCGACTGAATTTTCAGGAATTGATCTTCTACCAGGAGGTTCACTTGTCGACTTAGAATACGCAGATGACATAGTCCTGTTTGGTGAAGACGCTGACAAAATGCAGAGTCTTCTGTTAGAACTGAGTAATAATGCCAGGATGTTTGGGATGCGTTTCTCCCCATCCAAATGTAAATTGTTACTCCAGGACTGGTCTGCGTCAACACCTGAACTAAGGATAGGGAGTGAAGTAGTCGAACGCGTCGACAACTTCACTTATCTTGGAAGTCTGATCAGCCCTAATGGGTTGGTGTCTGACGAAATCTCTGCACGGATTCAAAAAGCTCGTTTGGCTTTTGCCAACTTACGTCACCTATGGCGAAGACGAGATATCCGTCTATCAATTAAGGGACGAGTATACTGCACAGCAGTTCGCTCTGTTCTACTTTACGGCTGTGAAACATGGCCATTAAGAGTAGAAGATACTCGTAGGTTACTAGTATTTGACCACAGATGCCTTAGAAATATTGCTCGCATCTGGTGGGATAACCGGGTAAGTAATAGTGAGGTTAGACGCAGGGTATTAGGGAATGATGGTAAATCAGTTGATGAGGTCACGAATCTTCATCGACTGAGATGGTTGGGCCACGTGTTACGTATGCCTGAACACCGATTAACCTGACGCGGTATGCTGACTAGTTCTGGAAACGGATGGAATGAAGTTGAGGGCAACCAAACCAGGAGGTAACATCAATCCATCAAGTCACTAACTTGTGGTATTGGTCATGTTGATAGAAACGGAGTCCATGGTTGGAGTCTCTGGGCGACATAGTTGAGAATCGATTACAATAGCGTAGGTGTATAAACTCTTTGTCTTCCCTGAAACTGACTAATATTGGTGATGGTTGGAAGAGAGTAAGGGGAGGCCAAACCAAAACGTGGCATCAGTGCTTGAAATCACTAACTCCTGGTCTGAGCCATGTTGGTAGATTCAGACTACTTGGTTGGGGTCCGCGTGACTACCGTAACCAATGGCTGGAGAGTAGGTGACATGGCTGAGAATCGATTACAATAGCGTAGGTGTATACACTCTTTTTGTTCCCTTAAACCGTGAGATTAAAATTGCTTCATATCTGTCTTCCTGTACTAGATCCTTATATACAATCTTTCTTTTATATATTATCACCAATAAATTAACTACTTCTATGGATTTGGTGGCCCCCAAATGTCCTGGTACGGTCGAGAGTGGGGAGAGCCCACTCTCCCTCTCAAAATGCTCTCACACGGCGACGCGTTTATAGCCTCTGCTAGGGAAGTCTTAATCACTGCCTTCTCGTGGCGCGAATGTTGTTCACGAAATTGAGAGGACGGAAAGCGAATGTCCGGTGCTTTAACCGGGTTAGTGGACACGGAGGGTCCACCTAAGGGAGTTGGAAAACCCTGATTCCAAAACAATGGTGCAAATGGGCCCCAGTATCCTGAGGGAACAAATGGCGATGCTCCAATGCCTCGTGGATCAGGTGTTTAGGTCAAAGGCCTCGGGTGTGGCCCCCTAAGAAAACTACCTTCTTCAGTTTGGGCACCTGGACAGTATCGCAGCCCTCACACAAATCAAACGAGATTTGTGCGGCACATATATATCTGGTGCCTTCTAGTACCAATATTTATGTGTTTAAATAAATAAATGAATTTGGTGTTTATATTGTTGTGCTAATGAGGTATGGCAACTTGGACCAATGCATATATGTGTCTGGTCCTACGTTGTAGCTGACTGACTGACTCTGAGTTTGGTATAGGTTGACAGTTGTTTTGAGTTCCATCTGTTCTTCAACTGTGAGAATGTGGCCCTTGCTTTGCCAATCCTTGCCGTTACGTCTGAGTCAGATCCCTCACGTTCATTGATGATGCTGACCAGGTATGTGAACGTTTCCACCTCTTCCAGAGTTTCTCCATCAAGTGTAACTGAGTTGGTGTTCTCCGTGTTGAATTTGAGGACCTTTTACACTTTACCATGAGGGAGGGATATTTCGGTAAATTGAGGTTTATGAATATACAATTCTATAGATAAATTTTAGACTAGTCTTATTGTAAGTCTATATTGACTGGAAGAAAATTGACCAGAAATTATGGAAAAATGTAGTTAAGTTAGGCTATGGAATTTCTTTTAGAATTATTTATTGATAGCTGTTCAAGAGATTCAACCAAAAGACTCTTAGGACTTACGGGCTTGAACAATGAATTCTTTAAAAGCAATCAGTAGTTTAATATTATGAATCAGAACATATATAGGTAAAAGATTATTTTCAATTAGATTATGTATCATTAGATTATTTATCATTATTATCTCAATTGACAAGATGAAATTCTCCTACTATGCACTTTATTCACACATTTTTTTGCATTTTCATTTTTTCGAAATTACTATTAAATCGATTGTGACTAGACACTTGATTACAAATCACTTTGACCTTTATTAAATGACCTTTCTAATTTACAAATAACACAATTTTAAAGTATATATGTGTCGTAACAGATGCAAACGTTTACCATTTTTAACATATAACATTGTCAAATTCATTAATACATGCCTCATTTTGGACTTTGTAAAATATTATAATTATGGACTTATGACTGTAGAGCATGATGATGAAGTTATTGAAAACAATTGTTCGCTCAAATATTGTTCATTTTAGATTATGTCTCTCAAATATGACAGAAGCGATAGGGATTCAAACTAACAATACAATGCTTTATGCTACTTGGTCGAATTGGCATTAACGAACGATTTCCTATGCTGTTTATACATCTATTTTCCTTCACCCACTTTTTAAATATACGCTTTACTGCCTAGTTATTTGAACAATTATAATTACGCAATTTTAATTTTCAAGTACTCTATTTCAGCGTCTACATTTTTAAGTCACTGATCTACTTCCTATCATGAAATATTGATTTTAGCTTTTACTATTTTTATCGTAACTACTACAATTGTCATCACTATTAACTTGTACTTTTTACTTATTATTTATTCATGTAATCTATTCTACTGTTATCACAGACACATAAATGTTACTGCATATTAGAGTAAACCCTGGTGAGGATCTAACTGAAAAAGTATTGTTCGCTTAGATATGTTGTTCTAGTTCACAAAATAGAAATTTCTAGTATCTTAAAGTTTGTTAATATACCATAAAGAGCTATTTCAAGATATAGTTACTACTTAAAGTTCTGAAGCGGTCTCATCGGTGTATAAAACATTTGACTACTGTCCAGTGGGTTTCAGATTTAAACTAATTTTAGATGGGTAGCTAAATAGTATCACTAGTCCTCATCCAAAGAGTAGTTCCAAGCCAAGTATACAAATTTGTACTTAGCTACTGAGTTTGAATACTCGTAGCGATAAATTAACATTGTGAAAAATAAACTACAAAATATTAAGTGGTCTTAGAGAGAACTATGGTACCCTAAAAACAAGCCAAAATTGGACGAAATGGTTAGAATTTAGTAAAAGTTGGCTGTTATTAACAAACACTGATAGCATCAACTACATACCATGGTCTTAATTAAGTGACGGTTCAGTAATCACAACACAACTTTTAACCAGTAGGTAGCATGTGGGAATCCAGCTTTACCTACTTCCGTGTTGAACAGCTGGATGGTATTGCTAGTTCCAAAGTTTAGTTCAAAATTAAGTAGATGAAACTTTTTTGACAAATAAAGAATTTGGAATCATCACTTTATTAAATTATTCACATAAATCTGAGCAAATGTGAGGATTACAGAGGCATCATAATACTGTCAGTACCTTGAAAATTTTCAACAGTGTTTCTCATCCGGATGAAAGACGCAGTAGGCAACCAACTTCGAGGTCAACAGGCTGGATTTCGTAAGGATCGGTCGTGCACAGACCAAATTGCAACACTACGGATCATCATCGAGCAATCAGTTGAATGAAACTCGTTACTACACATCAATTTCATTGGCTGTGAGAAGGCATGTGACAGTGTGGACGGAAGAACATTATGGAAACCTCTTCGACACTATGGAGTTCCTGAAAAGATTGTCAACATTATCCAGAACTCATACGGCGGAAAAGTGGAAGGCCGAAGAAGGTAGACAGGAAAATGATCAATAGCAACTAGAAAGGATTGCCCAGGACATGATTGAATGGAGATTGCTGGTGGGCGGCCTATGCTTCTCCACAAGGAGTGACAGGCGTAAGTAAGTAATTAGTTGAATACCGACAATTTCTTGCATTCTTATTCATTTAACTCCGAGAGAAAAAGATCATTTATACCCCTATGTAATTACCATTGGTATATAATATGACAAATAGATTTGGTTTTATATGAGTTTAATTTAAACCGTTAGTTTCATTCATGTTAGTTACTGACGGAAACTATTTTGAAATAAATTAGACAATGAGTTCAATGATAATTTGACTGTGACATTTCGACATTGAAAATGAACAAGTTGCAGTTTTTGTATTGAAAAGTAGGCAATTGAAATGAGGAACAAAATAATGATCAACTGAAAGGACTAAATGATGCAATATGGTTTAAACCCAACAACCTATTTAATCCACTTACAGTTCGTACAGTTAACGATGCTTAAAAAGACAGGACGACTCTTCGTATAATCATAATTATACCATCCAGTCTGATTAAACAAATCTCTTTTATGAGTACACAGTATAAAATTCAATAAATATTACTTAAAGTTACAACACAAAACTTATTGGAATCAAATAATATCCAAAGGTCATCTAACATCCAAAGAATTTACGACTTTGGGCAAATAGAACAAATTTAGTTTTGCTGAGATGGAACTTACTAATTACGACTAGAAGTAACACCATAAATCTGACCAAAAATACCTAATACAGACTTCTTGATTCAATTTTCAAGGAAAAATAAGATTAACCCTCCTAAAGGAGTGACCCTTTAAGAAAACCAACTGCTACGGTTTTAGCGCCCCATCAGTATTCCATCCCTCACACAAATCGAGTGACAAAGTGTGGCGCATATATATTTGGTGCCACTGTACCAATGTTTGCGTTTATATAAGTAGGTAAGAAACTAACTTACCAAAAGTTCCGCACACACTCGAAGACAAAATCATAATCCAAAAGCCAATCATAGAAATGTAGGGGACATTCTGAGCAGTAGCAGTGACGGCCATAATACCTGACCTTTGGACAATTAAAAAGGCAGGAAAGAAATTATACTTTATTAATCGTAAAAACTGAAACTACAATACATATATGACAAATAGGTTTGTTTGATTGAGATAGTGAAATCTAATCTCAAGTGTGTTGGCTAAAGCTTCCCTCTAGAACAAGGCAGGTGAGACAACCAAAACATGACAAACTTTCCTATGAAAATAATCTGGTAAGCAAACGCTTTTCGTTTTATGAACCTACGTCTATCCAAGTACTTATAAAACCAACCTGAACATGTGGATTGATTACATTACACTCTAACAGTTCAGTTCACTAGTAGTTTAACCGACTGAACCAATATCTACAGTAGTTAATTACTTTGTGGTGCACCAGGATTGCGAAATTCCACTTTTCACAGTTTTTTTTAGGATAACGAAGAGAAAGTGATGTACTCTAAATTGTGAAATTATCTTCAAATGAGATACAATCAACGACACCGGCTAGATTTCTAATTCTATTTAAATATCTACAAGTATTATAACGCCATTTCGAGTTTGTGAAACTGCCATTGTACCAAAACACACATACAGATCTGTGGATACTACAGGACGGTTTGAGACAAAGTAGCTTCCAGATAATACAATCTACTTAAATGATCCAAAAGCTGATTCATTGCCCGCACCAGGTGCGAAGCACTCGAAAGAAGTTATAATAATTGTATAAACAGTCGAAATCTGCCACCAATGTGCGTATGACCAACTTCAGTTGGTCAATTGATTAAATTTCATCAACTGACATAACTCACTTCATTCCCTTTGGATACTTACCAGATGAAAATACTTATGGATGAACGTTTAAGCCAGTAAAAAGTTGACTGGTCGTTACAAGATCATGTTGAGAAACCATACAACCCCACCGACACATTTTCACGACAAGTCGAAACAACGCATCTGAACAAAAACGTTTAAAGCATGCGCCCACTATAACCTTGCACACTAGAAATTCAAACGTTGGTTAAAAAGCTGCCGAACTGTTTGCTCCATGAAATATATATCGGAGTACTGAAAGTTTGTTCTTGGTTACAAAAAGCCACAGTTGTTTTTATGTTTTTTCTTCAGATTATAGGTGAATTAAGTAAGCTACTAATAGTCGTAGTGATCGCTGAGTAGTACTTAAAGGAACTACCTCTACAACCTAACGAATATAAGAAAGCATTCAGACTTCCATCATAAAACTTTAAAGAATGTCTCGAAATTGTTTCCACTGGTAAAAGGGTCCAACAGTTTTTGGATTATGACCACATGTAGGGGTAAATAAATCCCCGAAATCAATAGCTCTGTTAATCTACAACATCTGATACTGACTTCACTAGTCTTACTGATGTAAGGCCAGGGAAGTGTCACTAAGCCCCATATAGATCATCTGGCAGTTGGGTCACCGAATATTGAACAGATCATCGATCCCTGTCAAAGTCAAGGACAACAGACGAGCATCAGTTACTCTTACACCATGGACTGGCCCATGCGTCGGTGGTCTCACTAACTTCTCTATACTCATTCCTACTAATATATTTACGTAGTGACGTCCTTTGAGTTATACCGCCTTCAAAGCAGAAATCGTACTTTTATACGTTGAAGGGGTAATCCAAGTTAGATACTCACCGCGAAGTGTGACTTCGAAGTTAGCTGATCCATCACACCATCCCCGTCTAACTCAAGTAGGCCCCAAATCATTCGACATAGATCATCTAAATAAGTGTTCTGTACTTAACTCACCTAACTCCGCCTGTAGCTCTTCTAGAGTTACTGCCGGTACCAAGCCCGCAAAAAGGACGGGGGTTGGGCATGGGGTTAGCGACCCCATCCCGTAGAAAAGCTAACTCGCTAAAAAAACGCTAACCAGAAAAAATAATTCAAACCATTTAAACTCTGCCCTGGGAGTTGAAGGAATAATTATGACGTCTCATGATGAAAGCCGAAATTCTTCGGAAGTCACGAGACCGATGCACCTTCTAACAACCAGAGCAACACTCTTTATAGGTACATGGAACGTCCGGACAATGTGGGAGACAGGAAAGATCAGCCAAATAGCAATGGAACTGAGGAGATACAACTTGGCAGTACTCGGAATCAGCGAAACCCATTGGACACAAACTGGACAACAAAGGCTAGGTACAGGAGAGATGCTGCTGTACTTCGGTCACGAAGGGGAAAATGCTCCACACACTCAGGGAGTTGCTCTAATGCTGTCCAAAGAAGCACGAAATTCACTTATATGATGAGAATCTCATGCATCCAGAATAATCAAAACATCATTCAAAACAAAGAAGGAGGGGATCACAATGAATGTGATCCAATGACAGCAACGACGATGATAAAGATCAGTTCTATGAAAGGCTGCAATCAATTATAGAGAAGTGCTCACAAAAGGACCTCACCATCCTGATGGGAGATCTAAATGCTAAAGTTGGAGTGGACAACACAGGATATGAAGGTGTAATTGGACGACATGGATTAGGAGAGAGAAATGAAAATGGGGAGAGATTTGCAAACCTATGTGCATTCAACAAATTGGTTATAGGAGGCACAATATTCCCACACAAGCGCATACACAAAGCTACATGGATCTCACCGGACCAAACCACAGAGAACCAGATAGATCACATCTGTATCAACAAAAAATTCCGAAGATCAATGAAAGATGTGAGAACCCGGAGAGGAGCTGACATAGCTTCAAATCACCACCTGGTTGTGGCCAAGATGAGACTGAAGCTAAAGAAACACTGGACAACTGGACAAACAGCATTACAAAGGTTCAATACAGCCTTCCTTCGAGATATTGACAAGCTCCATGAATTCAAGATAACTCTCAACAACAGGTTCCAGGCTCTACAGGATCTACTGAAAGAACAAGAAACTACTTTGGAGGACAACTGGAAAGGGATAAAAGAAGCACTAACTTCAACGTGTCAGGAGGTTCTTGGTCCTAAGAAGCATCATCACAAGGAATGGATCTCTATGGGAACCCTAGACAAAATTCAAGAAAGGAAGAACAAGAAACTAGCAATTAACAACAGCCGAACACGAGCAGAGAAAGTCAAAGCACAAGCAGACTACGCAGAAGCAAACAGGGAAGTGAAGAAAAGCATTAAAGCCGACAAGCAGAAATACATGGGAGAACTAGCAACGGCGGCGGAAAAAGCTGCAAGAGAAGGGAATATGAAACAACTATATGATACAACGAAGAAATTGGCAGGGAGATATAGCAAACAAGAGAGACTAGTCAAGGACAAAGAAGGAAAGACAATCACTGAGATTGAAGGACAGAGGAAAAGATGGGCAGAATACTTCGAGGAACTGCTGAATAGACCAGCCCCATTGAATCCACCGAACATCGAAGCAGCCCACACTGACCTTCCAATAGATGTCACTCCACCAACGATCGAAGAAGTCAAGATGGCCATCAGACAAATCAAGAGTGGGAAGGCGGCAGGACCTGACAATATACCAGCAGAAGCACTGAAGTCAGACATTAGTTTAACTGAAAATATGCTTCACCTTCTATTCAAGAAGATTTGGGAAGAGGAACAAGTGCCAATGGACTGGCAAGAAGGATATCTCATCAAGATACCAAAGAAAGGAGATCTGAGCAAATGTGAGAACTACAGAGGCATCAGTTTGCTGTCATTACCAGGAAAAGTTTTCAACAGAGTGCTGCTGAATCGGATGAAAGACGCAGTAGACGCCGAACTTCGGGATCATCAGGCTGGATTCCGTAAGGATCGGTCGTGCACAGACCAGATTGCGACACTACAGATCATAGTTGAACAATCAGTTGAGTGGAACTCATCACTATACGTCAACGTCATCGACTATGAGAAGGCGTTTGAGTGTGGACTGGAGAACATTATGGAAACTTCTTCGACACTATGGAGTTCCTGAAAAGATTGTCAACATTATCCAAAACTCATACGATGGACTATAGTGCAAAGTGGTGCATGGAGGACAGCTGACAGATGCATTTCCAGTAAGGACCGGAGTCAGACAAGGCTGTCTACTCTCCCCATTCCTCTTCCTTCTAGTGATTGACTGGATTATGAAGAATTCGACATCTGAAGGGAAATACGGAATACAACAGACAGCTCAGAATCAATTAGATGATTTGAACTTCGCAGATGACCTAGCCCTCCTCTCTCATACACACGAACAAATGCAGATGAAGACCGCAAATGTAGCAGCAGCCCCCGCATCGATAGGCCTCCACATTCACAAAGGAAAAAGCAAGATTCTCAAATGCAACACGGAGAACACCAACATAATCACACTTGATGGCGAAACTCTGGAAGAGGTGGAAACATTCACGTACCTGGGGAGCATCGTTGATAAACAAGGAGGATCGGATGCAGATGTAAATGCGAGGATTGGCAAAGCAAGGGCAGCATTTCTACAATTGAAGAACATATGGAACTCAAAACAACTCTCAACCACTTTCAAGGTCAGAATCTTTAATACGAACGTCAAGACAGTCCTACTGTATGGAGCTGAAACGTGGAGAACTACTACGACCATCATCAGGAAGGTACAAGTATTTATAAACAGTTGTCTACGCAAAATACTCAACATCCACTGGCCGGATACTATCAGCAACAGCGTTTTATGGGAGAGGACAAACCAGCTTCCAGCTGAAGAGGAAATTAGGAAAAGACGTTGGAAGTGGATCGGACATACATTAAGGAAATCACCAATGTGCATCACGACTCAATCCCTAACTTGGAATCCGGAAGGGAAGTGGAAAAGAGGAAGGCCAAAGAACACATTACGTCGGGGAATAGAAGCAGATATGAAAAGGATGAATAGCAACTGGAAAGAACTGGAAAGGAAGGCTCAGGACAGAGTTGGATGGAGAATGCTGGTGAGCGGCCTATGCTCCTCGACGAGGGGTAACAGGCGTAAGTAAGTAAGTAAGTAACTTAACTCACCTAGCTGAAGGCGCTCGGTCACACATCCGCACCGGATCACGAGTGGGTATAAGGTGCTACGCATCCTCACCAACTGTTAGACAGCTTAGACCAAACGTTCTTTCGACATACCGATAGCCTTTCAAATACATCTTCGAACTTCTTCATTCTTATTCTCCTGTACACTATATTGCCTTGCCATTAATATTATTTCACCACTCGTTATCTTACCTTATCTGTAACTAATATACATCTACACTTTTCCGCCTACTTTGGTAAGAAACTACCCTACATTATACCCTTCTTAATGCTTATACTCTGATTGGCAACCTATACTTCACACTATAGTCAATTAAAGCATTGCATCGAAGCCTTATCCACAGTTCATAATTTGTAACTGTCTGGTAAGCTTGTGAAATGGTACTTATAGAAATAGTGTTTTCCAATAAAATGTGAAACACAGAGCATTGTGTGAGGTATGACATATATCCAAAAAAATAAGCTTAAATGAGCCTAACATCACAAAAGGAGGGAAGCTGGAGTTGCTGACCAGCAAGCATTGATAGTGAGGACGATGACTTCAATCCACCCATGTTTGTGGAGCAGAACATTTTGTTTGTATCAGCCTCTTTATGGGTGAGAACAAGTCGACAATCTGTGATATTGAGTTTTTTCTCATACACTCACCATTCAGACTCATGTTTCTAATTTTTATGCTGGATTAACTATTCTACTAAGACAACCTATAACATGCTAACTCGGACTTTTACATGAAAATTGTGTGGTAGGCATCGGATGATGAAAAAACCAACTGTAAAGGATATGGTTGTGATTTTACTTAACACTCTACTCTCTATATTCACTCTCTGCTCTAATAAACAGTCTTCCTCATTCCAATCTTGACTTCCCTTTCTTCATTTGAACCTACTCCACCTTGATAAATATCACAACTCATTCTTCTTTATTACTGCATTCTCTCACCTGGAGCCCCTGATCACATCTCACTCCAGCAACATGAGCTAGTATCAATTTAATCTAATAATTTATCATACCTCCGTCTGTTCCACTACTAAACGTTAAGCATTGTTTATCGTTCATATCCAAATGCCTTGCTTCCTCTCCGTTTTTTTTCTTCTTTAGAATCTTGCTCTGAGGGTGAAGCTAGGTAACTTCTGACATCTGGAACAAGCTCGACGAATGCGCTTTCCCAAGGTCATAGTTCGAACCAGGCGCTCCACAAGTCTACTTTATAACAACTATAAACCTAAAAAGCTGCATTACATCAATATTTAGCACGACCAAAATTCTAATACAATTTTTCTCGAGATTGGATCTGGTAAGTAACGTGAACGCGATGCCCCTTTGGAAAATATTTTGAAGAAAACACAGTATATCTGGACGAATAGACTGCTATCAACCTTTATAGATTATATTTACTAAATAACCCTGCTTGGGATGCACACTGTGAACCATTATATGTTGTAACGTGTAAATCATGCCTGTAAAAATGGCGTGTACCTGCCCTTGCAGAAATATATTATTATTATTCCCGACTTCTGATTTGACCGGATTGGCATATTTTGGTTACAAAGGTGTTCCTGGTTAAGGAGTCGTCAAATTCAGAATACTTTCGGATTCCAAGACCTGACTACCTGAAAACCCTTAATCGTAAGGTTCGTTTCGCCGTTTACCTTTCGAGTGCTTAACTCCGTAAGGACATTCTTCCACTTGATTCTATCCTCAAGTGACCAATTTGATCGAATACGAATATTTGAATCACGAGTTTTGCCTGCGTTATTCCATATTACGTCTCTTTCCTTAAAATATCCGAGCACTAACTTCGAGATCCTTCTTTGTTGGGTCTCACCTCCAACCCGTTTACCAAGTCTTACTGCTTTCGTGATATGTACCCCTGAAACCTCTCCAAGCAGTACATCCCACTAACTGCAAGTCATATGCGTGTCTTTTAGCAGTGTCATTTTATTTCGACTCCTCTAGATTCCAAATAATTAAACTAAGAACGTGTTTAAAAGTCGTGTTCATGGCTATTGACCGTGATGCGAGATCCTGCCTTTTAACTGCTGGTATCTTACCTTTAGCCTTCCTTGTAACAGTGTCGTGTCAGTAGAGCAAATGACTCACAACAATGTTTGATAGGGCCAAACTTATCCCTTCTACGATAGAGCTAAATATTGTCTCCCTTACGGACTTTAGCGGAGTAATCTGACACGCAGGATGAGAGTCCAACAAGGAATTTTTAACTAAACGGGCGTTTTCTTTGGCTATCTTTTCTTCTCTTCTATGTTTCCGCGTCATCGGTTTCTCATCAGTCGCACCATCCAGATTAGAAGTACTTCGGACGATAATGGTTCTACCCGGATCATCAGTCGCTGCTGCAGCAACTTAGCCACCAATATCTAATGGTGTATTGCCCAATAATTGTTTCGGGGTAGAAAGCTCTATTTCATGTTGTACAGTTGGGAGTCTGGCTCGTTCTGTGACAGCTATTACGATGCTGTTACATTCTTCATTATCATTACCCATGTAAACGGTACAGTCCTCGTCAACCTTTTTGTTAGCTAATGCTAGAAGGCTAATTGCCCCTTGAATGAGTAATTTTTTGCTCAAACAACAAAAGATACAGAGCCAAATGAGAATTAGGCTTTGAGCACCTTTTATAGGCAGCGGGACTTAAGCGGGTACACATTTTATGGAACTACTTCTTAGACTCACCACATTGCATTCCTGTTGGGGATGTCAAATCCCCAGAACTTACTTGGTAAATGGCTTAGTTTTGTAATTTTATTTTGAAAATTTGAATTTAGCTGTTTTCGCGCCAAAAGCGCTCTTTTTACCTTCACGTCATATTTCCCACTTGTAAACTATCTTAACCGCTATTGGTCCATTGTTTCTTTATGTGTGCTATTTACTAATGATGCTCAAGGACAATTTGTTACTGTATAAATGCGCTTGACTGTTCCCCTTATTTGATTTGCTTGTACTCGGCTGCTTACGGAATACATACATATTCCCCTACTTGCCTTGGACTTCTTCATCTAGTTAGCGGGGCCTGGGACAACCGATTAGAATAGCTTATCGTGTCATTGTGTCATTGGTTTTCGTTCGTTACCGCGGAATCGATTTAGTTTAAGCATAACAATTCCTTCTACAGGGAATAAGCAATGTGGCTGTCCACACTTGTAAGCAGAGCCGACCATCTTCAAAAAATGACTAAAATGGTAGACAAAATGGATGTGTAGGACAAATATCAAATATTGATCAAATAAATCAAGCCAGAGTCTATCAAGAATACTTTAATGCAGTAAATACTCAAAAGCAAGATCAAAACACACAAATACAATACCGCCTTAACTGAAATAAATTCAATTAAAGTGTGAACAGTAGTTTCGATGGGTAATTTAAGATCAAAACTGTAAATTTAACTCAACGAGAATCAATACTACTGTCCTTTATAAATAGTGCGCGTGTTAATTTATCTTGGTGTTTTGACTGATGCTTGTATTCATATCAGGGTCTCTTATTGTTGCTTTTTCAATTTACTCTCCTTTTGTTATACTTTGTAAACTGAAAATACTGAAGAATCAGAAGAGGTGAAGTATTCTGTAAATGAGCCGATGTACGTTTGAACCAATAGAGTCATAGATGCTGTGATTAATAGCGAATAGGATGTGATAAATGTTAAATCATATACAAATCAGAGTACCATTGAAAACCATGTAGGAAAACACAACTTCATCATATTATAGGTGATGTCAACTCATGATAAAAGTTGTGGATCCGAGCAAATTTGCACTAACCGATTAATGAATCGGTAACTGTTTTTTCACTATCTAACATTTACGAGACAACTTTCCTGAAGTTGGCAACCGAAGTGAGCTGAAAACGTTAACAATACTCAATTAGACGAAAAGGAATCAAATGACATTGTTGAGAACTGAATGTACAACCAGGTTACATTAATAAGTTGAATAATGGTAAATCTTAAATCTATAGATCATTTGGTGAATATGAAACTGTAAATGCAACTTGGAACTATAATATATGATGTATGATGAGAGCCTAATGTATAATTTATTGGATGGTGTTAAATTGGTCGATAGACTGACATTTTGTCCGACAAGGAAAACAAGGATAAAAGTACGAATACACTCAGTTTACATGCCTCAAATAGATAGAAGCGCGACAAGCTTAGAATCTTAGTAGAAACTTGAAAAAATCGAAATGGGATTACTCCATAGTCTCTTCCACCAAGGAGGGAAGGGGTTAGAAAGAGTCGACCCTAAAAATGTCACGCCCTACCTTACCTTACGGATTTCCGTCTCCAGTGGTATGGCACTTTGAAGAACGGTGCTGACCCGTCAAAAACCTCCCACAAAAAGGCCGTGTGCGACCGGCCTCAAGCAGTTGTCCCTTGGGTTCTGCGGTCATGCACTTACCAACATTAATCCAACTTCTTTTTCAGGTCCCTCAAGAAATACCTTTCCACGGAGTGTGCAGCCGGGAAGTAATATCAGCCAAGTTGGTCACATTCAAATCCTTGCCACACCTCCCGAAAACTCTCTTATCTCCACGACTAACTTGTAGTGCCGTGCTTCGCTACTCGTTCACCTAGATAACCGCCATAATATAAATCTTAACGGTGCATAAAATCAGAAGAAAAAGAGAAGCGGCAACTACAGTTTTATTGACAAATGACGCAGACCAGAAAGTTATAAACACATTAGCAAATATCAGCGGGCGACGCATAAATGACACGCACTGGAGACGGCTGGTAAGCCAACTCGCTCTTATCAAGAGTTAATCAATATTTATAGTCAGACAAGAATAAATGACAGACATGTGATAAATAGGGTAAGAAGTGTACACACACCTACGCTCATATAAAAATGATCAGGGTTAGTAAGTGGCTAATTAACAAGGTGAAAACATGACTTATGATGGATAGGTGAATTGACTTGTCCAGAAGTTAGAATAAGGCCTATGGGCTTAACTTAACAATCGATGCTGCAAACTCATCTCGCGTCCCTTTATCATCTCGCACCGCTAGGACAAACGATTCGAGTACACGGAACGTTATTCATGGTCTCGTGGAACCAGGCTCTAAACTACGTGTAGGAACTTTTAACGTCCGAACATTGTGCCAAATAGGACAACAGACTTTCTTAGCTAGGACTTTAGAATCTCGCACCATCTATGTGTGCAGCCATTCAGAAACGCGTATACAGGATCCGAGTAGTGTCATTCATTTTACTTCACCATGTCAAAATAAAGAACCAACTCGATTCACGCTTCGTGTATCTAGAAGCCCTGATGCTGCTCTCCGTGGCCTCGCTGGTGTAGACATAGCATTGAGTCCTAGGGCAGAACTAGCTCTTTTAGACAGTCGTTTGTGCGCTCTCTGACTGAACGGAACAGTAAGGACTCGGAAAGATAGGGAAACTCGTCGTTGCCTCTTCGTCGTCTCTGCCTACTCTCCCACTGACTGCAGCTCTGGTGATGTAAAAGATGAGTTTTAGAGAAAGCTTTCTGACCTCCGAAAAGCTAGGCGTTCTGATGTAGTAATAGTGGCAGGTGACTTTAATGCTCAAGTAGGTAAACTAAGCGGAAGGGAAAGACACCTGGGTGGGTCTTATGGTGTGATGTCTCGAAGAACAGATAATGGCAATCGTCTGTTGCAGCTATGCTCAGATAGCCGCCTATTTCTTGCAAATACTAACTTTAAGCACAAGGAAAAACATCTTTTGACAGGGCAACCCCCTAATTCGTCCTAACGTTGGACCCGAATAGATCACATCGCTATCAGCTACCGATGGAGGGGCTCGATAGAAGACTGTCGCTCATTCTGGAGCACATGTGTAGATTCAGATCATGCTCTAGTGCGAGCTCGTATCTGTCTGCGTCTTACTGGACGTAGGAAAGACACTGCAGGGAAGCCTCTAAGGGTTCTACTTAATGATAGGCAAGCTAAGAATATATTTCAGGAACAGCTAGAAAAACAGGTAGGGAGCCATGTATGTGATGCCCACCCCGAGACAGAGTGGAATGACATCCGAAAACCTGTGGAAACAGCAGTGATATCTGTTAGTACGGTAAACCATAAGGTTAGAGAGAAACAATGGATTTCAACAGCATCTACCACACTGATAGATGCTCGAAAACTCATCCCACCTGGCTCTGAACAGAACAAAGGGCGGAGTCAGCCTAAACACAGGCTAATAAGAAGCTTACGCAATGATCGCAAACAATGGTTGGTAGGGAAAGCAAGAGAGATGGAAAAGACATCAGCAGATAACTGTCCAGACTTTTTAAGAAAACCGCTATTAAGAACCCAACTGTTAGCAAAACTGCCCCAATCCAGGAGGTTGGATCGATGAGCAGAACACTTTAGGGATCAGTTCAACTGACCTTCAGCTACACTTAGGTTTCCCTCGATCTCCAGTCGACCTGGATGGCAAGTTAATGTAGGTCCTCCAACTCTTTACGAGGTTGAAAATAGCCATAAGAAATCTGAAGCGTGGGAGAGTAGCAGGCCCTGACAGGTTTACCCCTGAGATTCTTAAGGATGGAGGTCCAGTATTAGCAGTGACATTGACTGAGCTCTTAGGTAGAATCTGGGAACTGGACGTAATTCCTTCTGACTGGTCCCAATCACTGATTGCGCCAGTCAATAAGAAAGGACAAAAGTCCTCTTCTGACAATCACAGAGTAATAAGTTTGACCAATATAGCGTTTAAAATATTAGCTAAATAATATTTCGACGTCCGACCAAAGCTCGTGAAGAACAAACTAGAGAAAACCAGGCTTGTTTTCGACCTGGACGTGGTTGAATAGACCAGATATTCACTCTACGTCAGGTCCTAGAACATAGACACACATTCAGACGTCCCGCAATAGTAGTATTTCTCGACCTTAAGACGACATTTGATTCTGTTGGTCGTGAGGTTCTATGGTAGTGTTTGTCCTTGAAAGGAGTATCAAAGAAGGACATTAACCTTGTAAAGGCTCTGTACCCGAACATAACTGATCGAGTTAGAGTTTATGGAGAACTGTCATGAGAATTGATTATCTTAAGTGGTGTTCGTCAGGGCTGTCCACTCTCTTCATTCTTGTTTGACTTTATCGTAGACATGCTTTTAGAAACAACGCTTTCCTCATAAAAATTTAGAGGGGTTGAACTTTTACCGGGAGATTCACTTGTTGACTTGAATATGCCGATGACATAGTTCTATTTGATGAGAACGCTGACGAAACGCAGTCTTCTGACCACTATAGGCAACTATGCAGGCATATTCGGGATGCGATCCTCCCCCTCGAAATGCAAAATATTACTTCAGGGTCGGGTTGAATCAACACCTGAACTAATGATAGGGAGTGAAGTAGTTGAGCGTGTTGACTGCTTCACTTATCTTGGGAGTCACATCAGCACTTGTGGTCTAGTTTATGACGAAACCTCAGCACGGATACAGAAGGCTCGTCTAGCTTTCACCAACTTGCGCCATTTATGGCGTAGGCGAGATATCCGTCTAGCAACCAAAGGACGGGTTTACTGTGAAGCAGTTCGTTCAGCCTACTTTATGGCAGTGAAACTTGGCCGATAAGAGTAGAGGATATTCGTAGGCTACTAGTATTCGACCATAGGTGTCTTCAAAGCATTTCTCATATACCCTGGGACCACCGGGTAAGTGATGAAGTTGTTAGGAAATGGGTACTAGGTAAGGCAAATCGATTGTTGAAGTAGTGAAACTTAATCAGTTGAAATGGCTGGGACACGTGTTACATATGCCCAACCACCGACTGCCCCGACATGCAATGTTTCATGATGTTGGAGTAGGTTGGAAGAAAGCTAGGGGAGGCCAGATCAAAACATGGCAAAAATCCATGAAGTCAGTGACAAGTGAACTGAGCCATGTTGGTAGGTGTAGACTACCTGGTTGGGATCCGCGAGATGATAGCAACCGATGGTTAGAGACCTTTAATGACGTGGCTCTAAATTGTTTGCAATGGCGAAGGTGCATCCACTCTTTGTGTTCTGCCAAATTCTAATCTTCTGAATTCTTCATGCTCTATCATTTTTCTCTTTCCAAATTTATTTCACTAGATTATACTACTTGAATAACATCTTCCAACCCTAGTCTTGTAGTGCCGTGCTTCATTATTAGTTCACTTCGATAACCGTTATTATACCAATCTTAAGGGTGTATAAAATCAGAAGGCAAAAGGAAGCAGTAACTACATTTTTATTGACGAATGATGCAGACCAGAAAGCTGTGGGCATATGAGCAAGTGTAAGCGAGCGAAGCGGAGATGATGCATAGTGGAGATGTCTGGGAAGCCAACTCGAGAGCGAAGAGAAAATAATGAGTATTGGAGATGGCTGGGAAGCCAACTCGTTTTAAGCAGGCGTTAATTAATATTTATAGCCAGATAAAAATGAATGACAGACATATGATGAATAGGATACGAAGTGTGTACACATATACGCTCATATAAAAATATAGTCAAGGTTAATAAGCGAATAATTAACAAGATCAAAATATGACTCATAATATTTAGGTGAATTGACTTGACCAGAAGCTAGAATAAAGTATATGGGCTTAACATAACAACCGATACTACAGTCTTTCGGGTTAATGCTTATACTCTTATTACCTCTATCACTATGGGATTTGAATCGAAAACTACATCTCTGTGCTAATGTGGTATGGCAAACCGGACTGATGTACGTAAGTACGAAGTTCTACGTTGTGACCGACTGGATATTTGTCTTTCATGTGGCTGAGTGCACTGGTCTAGATGATTTAAATGTTGAGAATATATTGTCATTGTGATCGATCATCTACATACTTGATCACACTTTGTACAGTGGTAATAAATAATTCCTTCTTATTACCCTGGTACACAGGTGTTCTATTGTGGTTCGAAGCAGAGTAGTCTGAAATTGTCAAGTGAATTTAGCTTAGTATGTAGTGATTACAGTTCTTCTGAACTACACCAACAAACTTTATGAATAATCATTCGAATTTACCCACATTGGTTTGTAGGTTATCAGCGAGATATAAATGACGTGCAAGCATTGTAGTTTATTGTGTAATAAATATTGTAGAAATCGAGTTAGGTATTAGATTAGAAAGTCAAAAATCTAGACAAATTCAGTGTTCTAAATGTCGTGAGTTTTAAAGAAAACAATATTGTCAACTTAATTGTTCATTGAAATCAACCATTCACTTCTGAGGAAATCCTCTTCTAATCGTGTGATAATTTGAAATATTATTCCATCAGTGGACAGTGATTTCAATGTCACCAATCACGTTGTCCTGAATAGATCAGTGTTTAGGTGTCTGAAACAGGGATACTCGCATTTAAATCTCATGTGAATTCTCCACGTCTTCATGATTCTAGATACGTCATACTGGTATATACTGAATACGAGAAAATCTGGGTGGAAATATTCTCGACGATTGTATACAATCATTTGCTTGAATGCAGAAACTGATGTGATATGAAATCCGATAACGGATTTCCTATGTCGAAATCTGTGATCAAAAGACAATATTTTGAAAAGTAATACAATATACCGTGTAGCACATACCATAGTATCCAACTTGATGGCGTAGACATTTCCACATCTTCCTCATCACTGAACTCTGTATAGAAGAAGAGTTGAATATGTTGAGGTAACACTGTGGTATCATAACGTTGAGCATTGTTTGGCTTTATTCAAAACAGTGATTCGTACCAACATAAACAAATATACACTAAATCATCAAGTCAACTATAATTATATACAACCTCTATCATCAATCAGATCAAACTATTATCCTTCTTCACATTGTATTTGGAAAAATAAATTCGAGGATATCATTTAACGATGATTGTCATACGTGATTTAATGTTTATGTAAATGATGATTGAGAACAAGCAATTCAACCGAGAAAAGGATTATTTTGTGGCGTTGTTAAATCAATCTCGTAAAATCATCTACTGAATAATAAATCAAGTAGTTTAGTTCTACTTTGATAGAAAAGCATTTACTTGGTATTATAACATTCACGAAGACATGATGCTATTTACACCATGAATAGAAACTCAAACATAGATCATTTTCAGTCTTATAGCATTCGTTACGAAATCACGATTGAGATTGAAGCTCATCACTCATACTGTTACCGACTAGTAATCCACAATGTCATTCCTGAACTTATTATGAATCATTCGAGTTACTTTCTCCAATTTATGATGTAATACAATGGATGGATAGATGGATACTCAGGACAGTGTACAAAACACGATGATAATTCATCCAAACCGATGCATCTTATTGGACAGTTATTTTGTAATACAATAGATGTTTAACGGTTTTGAACAAGTTTTAGTCTGTGGTGGACCTCAGCGAAAGAGCTTAGTTAAAATATAATAAGCAAAGTTATCAACAATATACCAAAAGAATTAACACTACAAATAGTTAAATTATAAAAAGGTATATTGAGCAACAAAATGGTAACAGTGTTATGAAATGAATGTTACTTGTAAGCTGCTTTCTGAGATAACAACCACAAATAAGTTCACTTGGTCAACAAAGGTTCCTCTGCACGTGATGGCACCAACAGCAAAATGGAGAAGATTAGATCCAGTAGTATTATTCAGTAATGATCCGGGCCAAAGCTCCAACGTAGTGTGGAATGGCCTAAAAGGATGTTATAATACTATCATAATCTTCAATCAAAGGCCGTAGCCGTTAAAGCAGAAGAATAGACGGCGGATACAACGTTTATATTTTAAGAATCGCGGTAGTGAAGAAGTGTTATATATAACCAAACAAAAGTATTCGTTTCTTTACCATTGATACAGAAAAACAATAGATATCGAATATAAGTGTGGTTACATATAAAGTGTGACAACTAGGAAAAATATGTGATCTTTAATTTGTTGTTACAAAAAATCACTAGATATAAATGTCACTATAAGTCTTAATATCATGACCTATGTATTGGCTTTCAGTAAACAGTTCGACGGATCTCCACCCTGTACCATTTTCCTCAGTTCACATGAATTTCTTATTGTAACCATTCTGACAATGTCGTTCTTACCATATGATATATTCGTACGACGTTCTTAATAGTACCATCATTATCATTATTACTTTCACAACCGACAGATAGATAGAGAGATAAGGAAGATGGTTATAATTTTAAATTAAACAGTAGTTGAATAAATACTGACAGTGCGAAAGTACTGATGAGTAGTAGGAATAGGGAATAATATCAAAGAATGATTTCATTGAATATTGATGTCCACTAGTGATGATTACAATACTCCCTCTGTGGTTAAACTCCATCAGTCAAAGTCTCTCACCAGAACTTCTCTAAGTTAGTAAGGATCACTACCTAATAAATTACTTTGTCTAAATCTATTTAACTTAAACAAAATCTACAATTAAGCGTGAACAATCGTTTACTGTTATTTTGGGTAACTTTAAACACCATTGTTAAAATAGTTAGCGTAATGATACCTTACTGTTTTAATGAGGAAAAGTTATTGAATACAGATTCATAACTTTCTTTCGTTGTCATTATGCCCATTATTGCTATTAATGTTATTGTAATGAAGGTGATTTAAAACAGACTGATAAGACATGTACGTCAAGATTGTGTATGAGCCAATTGAAATCTGTGCCACTCAATTTATACATATTTATCTAAATTACCTACACACATATATTATCTTTGAAGCCAAGCTACTAAATTAGCACTTCATTATATTTATAATAAGGTCAACAGTATAACACGCTTGGTGATATAAATAATCTTTGTTTTCAAATTATATTGTTATTAGATAGCTTTGTGAAGGCAATTAGTAAACTGCTACTCAATTTATTTGCATTCATATTGAACATCTTTTAAGAAATGATAATGTCCAAACATAAAGCATTAATCAGTAATGCCGATATGTCAGAAGATATGCAACGAGAGGCCATTGATTGTGCTGTAGAAGCTTTAAAGAAATATAAAATCGAAAAAGATATAGCAGCATTTATAAAGAAAGAGTTTGACAAGAAATACAATCCTACATGGCATTGTATTGTTGGGAGAAATTTCGGAAGGTTAGTAAAATTTTGTGACTCGACATAAATATTTATTGTTTAATACGTAATCAATCTAATTCACTGACTGTGTATACAAAGACAGAAATCATTTGAAGTCAGAATCTCGAGATCGTAACAGTGCATTAGGAATTATATAACTTTATTAGAATTCAATACTGGTTAGCGTTTCTTCAGAGAGTTAGTTTTTCTAATGGATGGGGTCGCTAACCCCAAGCCCAACCCACCTCCGTTACCCGGGATAGGGACCGGCAGTAACTCAAGAAAAGCTAAAGGCGGAGTTGGAATTCAATAGTATACATGTACTATTTTTTCAACCATCTTTATGTTATGCGACTTTTGTTCATACAAACGTGTACATACTTAAGTCAACAAAATAAACGGTTTTCAGTTGTGTCGTATACATTCTAGGACGAGAAAGGATCATAAACTATGCGCTTTTAACAGGATTATGTTAGTTTGATTCGATTCATCAAACGACTGATCAAAATCACTGAGAAATAAAACAATATCAAAGTGTAGATGGTAGATGAGAATTTAAACAACACCTCAAAAGAGATCCATTTCAATGACATGAAAGTTGATATAACATTTGATTTTTCTCTATAAATGAACAGTTTGATTTTTGAAGAAGACGATGTCTGTCTGATCAATCAGAAGATATTTCCATGTTTAATGATAATGTCTCTTATATCTGCATTACTTCAGTCATTCACTCTGTTTATAAATAGAATGTCTAGTTCGGGTACAGTTTACGTCAAGTAAGTGTAGTTGCAAAAGGTTCGATGAAAACACACATCAGTGGTGTATTCAGTAATGCGTTCATGAATTAAGCAGCAGTCCCTAGAGTAATAATTACAAACTTAACTTATTTGAATGACAGACAGTTGAATCAAAATGATAAACGATGAAATCACTGAGAACTTATCAACAGTTCCATATTCATTTCTCATACTTCTCCATCCAATCCGTAAGCAAGTCAAACTATCTATTTTGATAGAATATTATTCAGATTTTGTCATTCTATGAGTCCTGTGGAATTTCCTATTTTATATTGGTGAATTCAACCGAAGTTCGTAAGATTTTCCTGCTAACTGGTTTTACATTTCCCTCCTTCTATTGCAGCAATATGACTCATGAACAGAAACATTTCATCTACTTCTATATGGGCAATGTAGCAGTTCTTCTCTTCAAATCTGGTTAATTTGGAGAAAAGCGAAAATTCAAGAGAAATACCACCAGAATGCCACCATAACAAACATTGTTACACACATCTGATTTTTCTGCACACAGCATAACCCAATTCACTTTACAAACACCATTTTCTGTAATACTCATCATTTTCCGAATTCATCTTCCCACCAACAAACACAGAAATGTATACAGGTTGAATGAAGATCATAAAACAGAATAGACTAAATATTAGTATGACTGAGATTTTGCTTCCAGATTGATTTTTGTACTGGTCGATCTATTATCATATTGTGGCCAGTGTGTGCTTTTGTGTGTGGTAATTTTATCTGTGGTAATTTTATATAATCGAAAGTGAGACATCTTCATTATTGAGAAACAATTCAAATAAACTGTTATTCGAACAAATAACCAAGACTCTTTTCTCTTTATATCTCGTTATATAGATCTTTTCCAGGATGGGTAATTTCAGTTTAATTTCTAGTTGCTACTGAATATGTGTAGAAGAATACAAAGTTGATATTTAATATGAGGTAATTTTCGAATCGTATTTAGTGCACGGTCACTGTAAAAGTGGATCATGAGTGTCAATCGTAAAATTACAACGTGTAGAATATTTCAATGATAATTATGAACTGATAGGATGTTTGTTTATTGACATTCCTCCACAATTGATGTATACAATGCACATATTCTGTGACTGTGAAACGTCCATGCTATAATCTAGTAATAACCTAGTTATTGAATTTAAGACCCAAATATTTCAGATAAACCGAACCACTGATCATTTCAGTGAATGAACCTATCCCAGACATTTGAAGTATATTCATATATATCTATGAGAGCAACAAGTTTCAGTTTATAAACAGTAGTGTGTTTGTTAACCACGAAAAATAGATTAAGTTTGTATAGTTTCTTGATTACGTGAATAGATCACATTCAATATTTATGCTCCTTATGATCCATTGAAATGTGTATCATATAATCAATTGTTAGCAAACATACCATCAGGCAACGATGCATCTGGAATCCCTCCTCTAGATGAATGAGATGCTTACATATGCATACTTCCCTTGTTAACTCAGTCCATTCGCTGCACATCGGGTCTGATTGTAAATCTATATATTCACGAGAATACTTGTCGCCTATCTTCTCCATATATATTCGTTAAGATCATATAGGAAATAGAATGGTCGATTAGTCTTGTTCTGACTTTCCGAAATCGGAGATGAACTGTTCAAAAGTGTTATGCTTTCGTAGTTATAGTAACTTTATTCAATTCCTCTGCCTTGTAACGATAAGATGTCTCCCTCTTTTTGTTAGTCATGCGGTATAATCAGTCCCTCTTATAATATAAGTATGATCACATACAATTACATTGCTACTCATTTAAACGTTTCTGAACAAACAATTCTGTTATTCAGAATAGATAGATTGTGGCTAGTGCTGGACTATGGCTTGAGTGTTTCATCCAATCTACCACTCGTCGGCTAGATGTAACGGCATCGAAATGCAGCCTTGATTATCAAAAACTTGGTTACTCAAAATGTTATTCATATAACAGCAGCAGTAGAATCAAGAACACTAATTTAGGTTTATTCGGCACTCATCAGCTTGATTTACCTGTATCCCATTTTTGGCGCTAATATCAAGACAATCTGCTAAAATACACACATTCCAAAAGAGGCTGTTCCATTGCACTCTATAATCCCAACAACGAGGAGATTCATCTCGTTCAAACTGAATCCTACTCATAATGAAGGTTCTATCATTCAATTTGTCTATTAGTATTCTTGGAGTTTATTCAGCAAAGGATTTTATATTTAATCTATAGATGAACTCACTGATGTCTCAACATTTTATCTTCTTTACCAAACACCTAAACAAATTAACCATAAGAACAAAACAATAAACATTATCTCTCATCTCTACTATATTTAAACAAAAATATTTGTTTAGTACACACATCCATTGTGAATAAATTAGATACATTTACTAAGTAATTGTGTTCCAAAGTATTTTATATCACAAGAGAATTTCATTATCTCTCTAACTTCTCTGACTTATCTTCATGGATTCTCGCAAATCATTAAAATTTCAGTCATTAGGTGAATGTTCAATAGTTTGGAATTTTGAGATGAATGTGCACTAATTAACGATTCAAAAGGTCTAATCTGGTCAATACTAAAGCTAACAAATTAGTAAGCTGATTGACATTTGTTAAGCTAACCAGTAGTCAACCATACACATCTTGCTGTTCTAATGAGAGTAGGTTAATGAAACATGAGATACTGATATTTTCACCTAATATTCCTATACTGACGATGATAAATTCGAAGAACATTGCTTTGGAATATACGACAGTCGTGTTATGTTAGCGTTTGTTGGCTCGAAGCAACACTGTGGATGAATGTGAGAGATCTTTGAAATTACTAAACTGGTTGATTTGAAGTTATTGATGAAAACGAGAATCAATTACACACACACATGCTTACACGGTGAGCACAAACAACTAATCGTAACTCAAGCATTAATGAACTGACACTTATACATGAAATATGAGACAACCAGTGAGCGTTTTTATGTTGACTTTCAAAAATGTTTCTGTATTGGTTACCTTATTTATTCAACTTCCCAGTTATCCTTAGAATAAAGGTAAACACTGTTTAACTGTGTTAAATAAACTTAAAAATCGATTTGTTAAAATACTGTCGGAAATCAACACAAGTTTCTACTGTTGGAAATCCAGTTACATAAATAGATATATTCATTTCATTACAATCAGATGGTGAGAACATTTGACAGGTAATTCTAATTTCAAGGAACAGAAGGCGACGGTAAATAAGGCACGACATGGAATTCTGTGGGACGACGTGCGTAGAACATGTTCAAGCCACGGATGTCGATGTTTCAAGATAATGAAACCAATTGAATTATCATCGCTGTGCCCGAACAAACGATGCTGAACCTCTGCGTTACTAACATGATGTTGCCACTGGATTTCAGCAGTTATTCGGGGACAAAGATGATGAAACTCAGGGAGTCATCAAACATCTTCAACTCGGACAGACCAAATTTCACAAGCGTAGTGCGAAACTGCTTATGCCAGCAAAACCAGATGAATATACCACAGGGTCCCCGGTTAGACTCACTTTAAACAAGCTTTTCGAAGCGACAGATGGAAAGCGAATTTGTAGTACTTCACAAGAGTCTTGAATACACGTTCCAGATAGACAGCAGACGTCTTAAGACTTTCTAAAGACATAACCAATCCTATCTGATGTCCGATCTGCATTAGTGCGTGAACGCTGAAGGAAGCCAGTTTGAATGGTATACTTGGTTTCAGAAAGACTGTTTGAGTATTCTTATTTGGTGGTAGCATTCAACTTTCAACAAGTCAGTGAATCGAGATCGTTTAGATAGGACAGGGTTTCTACCGTAGGCGAGCTGCTGTGTGATTTGAAAAATAAGAATACACCAAGTGAGACTAACAGAGAGTAGGTAAGTGATGTAGTATATTTAGAAATGAAAATGAATTTTATTAAACGAATGTGAACTGTCTAAGTTTTAATTGAGGTAAGAATAGTATTTCCAGTAGTAATTGTCATTCCATTTGATTTGTGTGTAGAATGTGATACTATCCGGGTGCCGAAACTGAAGCAGGTGGTTTTCTTAGGGGGTCACACCTGGGGCCTTTGACCTAAAGACCTGATCCACAAGGCAGTGGAGCATCATGAGGACGTGCAGTCCCATGGTAATCGGTGGCCAGTAATTGGTTCATACGCCATTTGTTCCTTCAGGATACTAGAGCCCACGTGCGCCATTGGTTTGGAATCAGGGTTCTCCAACTCCCCTAGGTGGACTTTCCATGTCCACCGACCAGGTTAAAGCGCCGGACATTCACTTTTCTTCCTCTCAATTTCGTAAGCAACGGTGATGCCGCGAGAAGGCAGTGAGTAGGACTTCCTTGGCAGTGGTTGTATACGCTTGGGCAGTTTAGAGCATTCCGGAGGAAAACTGACTCTTCCCACTCCCAGCTGTACCATGGCATTTGGGGCTTGTAAACCATTTTCGAGTATGATGTTGCAACGTCTACTGGGCTTATGGATATGCAGCACTGAGGAGCCATACCATAAGAGAAGACACTTTTTCAGTCCAGTCTGGTCTTTGAAGACATTTCAACTGAGAACTGCGTGTCAAAACTACTGCTTCTACGTAATGTAAGTTAAAATATATTAAAATTCTGAACAATGTCATTCTCATCAGTTATTCAACTAATTATTGATAAATAAAGTTTGCTCAATGAGTATAAAAACTGTATTTCTACTCACTGAGATATACCAAAAAATATATTTGTTATTAACTTTCTACCCAATGCTCAATTTATTTGAAACTATCAAGTCCAACCAATTGCTGTTTGGAAATTAACATGAGTATTGAAAATGCCACCTCATTTTACATGTTACTGATCTTTTTGAAGCCTCAATTTCATCATGGTGTTTGCTTTATTGCACAGAATTGTATTATTATCCACAATAGTTTCCTTGGATGACATGAAAGTTTTTATTGACCCTAATAAATTTCAGGTTAACCTAGTTTTCATTAGTAACTAACACAGGGAATAATTTCTATTGAAATTTATGGATTTAACGTCAGCCAAGCAGAGCAAAAAGAATTAATGTACATGAACTTAGTTATATTACAAAGTGACTAAACGTGGATATGTAAATGCATGGATTTCGACACAGTGGTTCAAAACTGTCACGTTTGCAAAAAGAATTATGGTTACGGATGTACAAGACGTTGAAAACCAAGATGAAATATATGTCTGGTACTGCTTAACTTTTATTCAATTTGTCACTATAAACTACTTTCAAATGTTTTATCGTTAATCAATACACAACGGATTTACGTACCACATCACCATATTATATGATACATCAGTCGGTGGAGGCATGGACTTGATAGCCTAGACGTTTTCAGGATCACGTTTTCTTTCGTTCTCATCGATTACGAACCCAAAAAAGCGGACTTGCTCCATGTAGAAATCACATTTTTCAGCACGTAGTGTGAAATCATAATGTGCTATGCGTCTGAGAACTGTATCCACCTTTTCCTCTAAGTCAGCATAGTCTGTACCCATGGTTAGTATGTCATCGAGATAGGCCGCAGTACCAGAAATATCTTGTAGCATAGTATTCATAACGTTTTGGAAGATTGAAGGGGCAGTCTTTACTCCAAACGGAAGTCTGTTATATCAGAACAACCCTTTGTGAGTGTTTATTGTCAAGTAATGCTTACACTCTTCTGCTACTGGAATCTGTAAATAAGCTTCTGACAGGTCCAGTTTTGCAAAATACTTCTCCCCATTCAGTTTCGCAAATAAGTATTCTGGTAACGTCAAAGGGTACTAATGAGCTTCATATGCTTCATTTAATCCAGTAGAATAATCCGCGCATATTCGGATACTCCCATTGAGCTTTTTAAAAATTACATTTGATGCTGCTCAATCAGAAAAAATTACTGGTTCTATAATTCCGCTCCCTTATAGTCGCTCTGATTTTTGCTCAACGATTGGTAGAGCTGAGTAGGGTACTGGACGTTTAGGTCCGAATACTGGTCTGGCTCCTGGCTTTACGGTTAGTAATACTTTCACCTTTCTGCATTCCCCCAGTTCTTCTGTGAACACTTGACTATGTTTCTGGAGGACCATATTTCTCAGGTTTTGCTCAGTGGGTACGTCAGATCTCACCAGACTACATATATGATTAATTGGCTGGTTAGCCAGCTGCAGCATTTCTATTAAGAAAAGATCAAGTAAATCTAGTCCTGGACTTTCTGTGAGATATACTTTTGCATTCTTCTGTACATTACTTTCTTTAACTGGGCAGCATATCTCTCCAAAAATATTTAACTTCCCTCCAGATGCACTGTGGGATAACTGTGTTGTTGGGAGCATCAAGGGTTTGCCAATACGATTCCATGTTTTTCGGCTGATGAGTGAAATGTCTGAGGCAGTGCCGAGCTGTAGACGGGCACGGCGTTCATTAATCTCTAAAGTCACATATTTCCTTCGGTTATGTTCTGTTCTAGTATGCTCCACCATTATTCCATTAGTTGATGAGTAATGTTTACGTCTCCCGTAAAGAACACATGGTGCGCGACGGTGCATCTTCATCTTACAACATGTTTCTTTATGTCCTTTGAGCTGACATTTAGTGCACCGGTAGTTTCTGTATGGGCACAACCTTTTGTAATGCAACTCTCCGCAAAACCAACATGCGGATGGGAGCTTCCTAATGGTAATGTTCTGTTTTAGCGTATAAGAATCTTTCTTACGACTTACTGCCTGTATACAGGGAAGTCGACCATTATTTTCTACCATTGAGGTGTCACACTTCAAGTTCACCAGACGCTGGCATTCAGTGGTCACCTCTTGAAGGGTGATATTTGGACACTGTTCAATTTTACTCAGAATTTTGGTCCTGACGTCGGCATCTTCTGGAGACTGTAAGCTGTATACAAAACCAATACATTTGAGTTGATCTTCTGTCATTGCTGATAGTACGCGCACAATTTGCAGAAGGGCTTTTGCCGGGTGCACAACGACAGCACCTTCTATAAATGCCACCAAAGAGTATGCAGGATCTGAAAACCACAGTCCTTCGGTTTGTGGCCGCGGACAAGCTATCAAACATTTTAAATACACCCTACTTGACAGTGACAGCTATTGAACGGTCTGGGGTATCACATCAATCTGACTCTACTCAAATTATTTCCGCAGTCAAATGTCGGCCGGATGGACAACCGTTACTAACCAATCAGCTCAACCGGATGACGGAATGCTTTGGTCAGAGAGCCTGGAAATGCGATCATAAGAAATCCTGGAAGCGAGGTAAGAGTAGGTTTTGCCATTTGTCCTCGTATTATTCTAAATCTGTATATCCGACAACTATAACTGGTAGTTTACAAGGACTACAAACCACTATTCTGCTGGATGCAGGAGCTTCAGTATCCATTATGAGAGAAGGATTTTTACGCATATTGAATCATAAGAACCGGCTATAACCATGTTTGTCCGTACTGAAAACAGCTGGTGGTGACCTTCTGGAAGTGCACTCTAGGGTGTGGTTGGATGTAACGGTAAGCAAACACTCATTCCTACACAAATTCTTGGTATGCCCCACACTCATGTATGATGTAATACTTGGAGTCGACTTCATGTTAAAATACAACGTCGCTATGCATGTAGCCAAGACGGAAGCACAAATCGGGGAAGTAACCATACCGACACATCGCCCCAAGAACGCAAATCAATCGGTAGCTGACGTAATAGCATCCGAAGTCATACGCCACGTACAAACTTGTGAACAAATTACGGAGAACGTCTGTCTCTCAACCGCTTCCCTACTTCAACAATTCAGTTCTGTTTTCTTGGACAATATCTCTGAAAATTGGACGACCACGGTACAACACTCCATTCCAACAGGTGACCACATGCAATTACGTCAACCACCTCGAAGAGTACCAGTACACTATCAGCCTCAGCTAGAATCAACGATAAAGGAGATGCTAGAGAAAAAGATTATTGTACCATCTTCATCACGGTGGGCTTCGTTCATCGTTTTAGTGAAGAAGAAAGATTTCTCTCTTCGATTATGTTTAGATTATCATCGACTTAATGCTACAATGAAGCGCGACTCCTTTCCACTTCCACGGATTGATGCTAAATTAGATGCTATGAAAGGTACGTGCTGATTTTCTATTTTAGACCTAGCATCCGGGTACTGGCAAGTGGAGGTACGACCCCAAGATAGAAAGAAGACTGCATTCGTTGTACCGAATGATCATTACGAATTTCAAGTGATGCCTTTCGGGTTAACTAATGCCCCAGCCACCTTAGAACGACTGATGCAGACAGTTCTACATGGCCTCGTGCCACACAAGTGCTTGGTCTACCTTGATGATATTATTATGTACGGCAGCACGCCCGAACATCATAATGCCAACTTGAGGGCAGTCCTACAACGTATTAAGCAGCAAAACTTAAAGGTGAAACCGTCTGAATGTCAACTCTTGCAAAGAGAAGTACTATCCCTAGGACATCTCATTACGGAAGACGGGGTAGGAACAGATAAGGAAACAACGAGCGCCATAATTAAATGGCCACAGCCGAAATCTGCTGGGGATGTTCGCAGCTTCCCAGGGCTCCCTTCTTACTACAGACGTTTCGTACGCGATTTCGTATCCCTGGCAGCATCTATACATTGCCTGACGCATAAAAGACGGAAATTTTAATGGACTACAGAATGCCAACAGGCATTTAACACCTTGAAATCATGTCTTGCTGCACCAACCATACTACCTATTCCGGACGCTTCGGGTAAAGGAGGTGAGGTTATACTTGATACTGATGCTAGCTCGTCAGCTATTAGAGCAGTCCTCTCTCAAACAACACAAGAAGGAGAGGAGAGGGTCATAGCATACGCTAGCCGGCGGTTAGATAAGAGAGACAAGGTATTCTACAACGCACCGAGAGATGCTGGCTTTGGTAAATAGATCAGTGTTTAGGTGTCAACTTAATTGTTCATTGAAATCAACCATTCACTTCTGAGGAAATCCTCTTCTAATCGTGTGATAATTTGAAATATTATTCCATCAGTGAACAGTGATTTCAATGTCACCAATCACGTTGTCCTGAATAGATCAGTGTTTAGGTGTCTGAAACAGGGATACTCGCATTTAAATCTCATGTGAATTCTCCACGTCTTCATGATTCTAGATACGTCATACTGGTATATACTGAATACGAGAAAATCTGGGTGGAAATATTCTCGACGATTGTATACAATCATTTGCTTGAATGCAGAAACTGATGTGATATGAAATCCGATAACGGATTTCCTATGTCGAAATCTGTGATCAAAAGACAATATTTTGAAAAGTAATACAATATACCGTGTAGCACATACCATAGTATCCAACTTGATGGCGTAGACATTTCCACATCTTCCTCATCACTGAACTCTGTATAGAAGAAGAGTTGAATATGTTGAGGTAACACTGTGGTATCATAACGTTGAGCATTGTTTGGCTTTATTCAAAACAGTGATTCGTACCAACATAAACAAATATACACTAAATCATCAAGTCAACTATAATTATATACAACCTCTATCATCAATCAGATCAAACTATTATCCTTCTTCACATTGTATTTGGAAAAATAAATTCGAGGATATCATTTAACGATGATTGTCATACGTGATTTAATGTTTATGTAAATGATGATTGAGAACAAGCAATTCAACCGAGAAAAGGATTATTTTGTGGCGTTGTTAAATCAACCTTGTAAAATCATCTACTGAATAATAAATCAAGTAGTTTAGTTCTACTTTGATAGAAAAGCATTCACTTGGTATTACAACATTCACGAAGACATGATGTTATTTACACCATAAATAGAAACTCAAACATAGATCATTTTCAGTCTTATAGCATTAGTTACGAAATCACGATTGAGATTGAAGCTCATTACTCATACTGTTACCGACTAGTAATCCACAATGTCATTCCTGAACTTATTATGAATCATTCGAGTTACTTTCTCCAATTTATGATGTAATACAATGGATGGATAGATGGATACTCAGGACAGTGTACAAAACGCGATGATAATTCATCCAAACCGATGCATCTTATTGGACAGTTATTTTGTATTGCGAAAGATGTTTAAACTGTTTCGAAAAAGGTTTAGTCTTACTATGTATTGGCTTTCACCTCCATCTGTAGCTCTTCTAGAGTTACTACCTCTCCCAAGCCCATACAAAGAAGGTTGATTGGGCATGGGTTAGCGACCTCACCATATTGAAAACTAACCTGCTAGCCAAACGCTAACCAGAGAAAATAATTCAAACCATTTAAACTCTGTCCTGATAGTTGAAGGAAGATTTATGATCCGAGATTTTTTGGAAATCACGAGGCCGATACCCCTTCTAACAACCAAAGCACCTCTTTCATAGGTGCATGAAACTTCCAGACAATGTGGGAGACCGGGAACACCATTAAGTTAGCGAAGAGCCGAAGAAAGGACCTCACCATCCTGATGGGAGATCAAAAATCCAAAGTCGCAGTGAACGACACAGGATATGAAGATATAATTGGACGACATGGACTGAAATTGAAAAATGAAAGTGGGGAGAGATTTGCAAATATATGTGTACTCAACAAATTGGTTATAGGCGGCACACCATTTCCACACAAATGCATGAACAAAGTTACATGGGTTTCACCAGACCACACCACAGAGAACCAGATAGAGCAGATCACCATCTGCCTGGATGTGGCCAAGATGAAACTGAATCTAAAGAAACACTGGACAACTGTGAAACAGTATTACAAAAGTTCAATACAGCCTTCCTTCAAGATACTAACAAACTCAACCAATTCAAGATAACTCTCAACAACAGGTTTCAGGCTCTACAGGATCTACTGAAATAAGAAGAAAGTACGATGGAGGACAACTGGAAAGAGATCAAAGAAGCACTAACTTCAACGTGTCAGGAGGTTCTGTGTAGCACGAAGCATCGTCATAATGAATGGATCTCTATAGGATCCCTGAACAAGATTGAATAAAGAAAGAACAAGAAAATGGCAATTAACAACAGTCGAACACAAGTAGAAAACGTTAAGGCACAAGCAGTTTACGTAGAAGCAAACAAGGAAATGAAGAGAAGTAATAAAGCCGGCAAGCAGAAATACATGGGGGAACTAGCAACGACGGCAGGAAAGCTGAGAGAGAAGGGAATATGAAACAACAAAGAAACTAGCAAGTAAATATCGTAAGCCAGGGAAACTGCTAAAGTACAAAGCACATCTTACTGTTTTAATGAGGAAAAGTTATTGAATACAGATTCATAACTTTCTTTCGTTGTCATTATACCCATCATTGATATTGTTGTAATTGTAATGATGGTGATTTAAAACAGACTGATAAGACATGTACGTCAAGATTGTGTATGAGCCAATTGAAATCTTTGCCACTCAATTTATACATATTTATCTACATACCTACACACATATATTATCTTTGAAGCCAAGCTACTAAATTCTTATTTCATTGCATTTATAATAAGGTCAAAACTATGATACACCTAAAGATATAAATAGTGTCTGTTTTGAGATTAAAAATTACAATTAGGTAGTAAACGGTTACTCAATTTGTCTGCATTCATATTACAAATCTTTTACAAAAGAATGACGCCTGAACATAAAGCAGTAGTCAAAAATGCCGATATGTCAGATGATATGCAACAAGACGCTGTTGATTGTGCTGCACAAGCTTTAGAGAAATATAGTGTCGAGAAAGATATAGCATCATTTATAAAGAAAGAATTTGACAAGAAATACAATCCTACATGGCATTGTATTGTTGGGAGAAATTTCGGAAGGTTAGTAAAATTTTGTGACTCGACATAAATATTTATTGTTTAATACGTAATCAATCTAATTCACTGACTGTGTATACAAAGACAGAAATCATTTGAAGTTACAATCTCGAGATCGTAACAATGCATAAGGGATTATGTAACTTAATTTGGAATTCAAAAGTGTACATGTAATTTGACCATGTCAATCTGATCAATCAGAAGATATTTCCATGTTTAATCGTAATGTCTCTTATATCTGCGTTACTTCAGTCATTCACTCTGTTTATAAACAGAATGTCTAGTTCAGGTACAGTTTACGTCAAGTTAGTGCAGTTACGAAACGTTCGATGAAAACACAGATTTCAGTTTGACTGGATGTAGGAATGAAAAGCAACATCAGTATTGCATTTAGTAATTCGTTCATGAATTAAGCAGCAGTCCCTAGAGTAATAATTACAAACTTAACTTAGTTGAATGACAGACAGTTGGATCAAAATGATAAACGATGAAATCACTGAGAACTTATCAACAGTTCCATATTCATTTCTCATACTTCTCCATCCAATCCGTAAGCAAGTCAAACTATCTATTTTGATGGAATTTTATTCAGATCTTGTCATTCTATGCATCCTGTGGAATTTCCTATTTTATATTGGTGAATTCAACCGAAGTTCGTAAGATTTTCTTACTCTGAAATTTGTGTATATATTGCTCACTGGATTTTCATTTCCCTCCTTCTATTGCAGCTATGTAACACATGAAACAAAACATTTCATCTACTTCTATATGGGCAATGTAGCAGTTCTTCTCTTCAAATCTGGTTAGTTTGGATTAAAAACTGAAAATTCAAGAGAAATACCACCAGAATGCCACCATAACAAACATTGTTACACACATCTGATTTTTCTGCACACAGCATAACCCAATTCACTTTACAAACACCATTTTCTGTAATACTCATCATTTTCCGAATTCATCTCCCCACCAACAAACACAGAAATGTATACAGGTTGAATGAAGATCATAAAACAGAATTGACTAAATATTAGTATGACTGAGATTTTGCTTCCAGATTGATTTTTGTACTGGTCGATCTATTATCATATTGTGGCCAGTGTGTGCTTTTGTGTGTGGTAATTTTATCTGTGGTAATTTTATATAATCGAAAGTGAGACATCTTCATTATTGAGAAACAATTCAAATAAACTGTTATTCGAACAAATAACCAAGACTCTTTTCTCTTTATATCTCGTTATATAGATCTTTTCCAGGATGGGTAATTTCAGTTTAATTTCTAGTTGCTACTGAATATGTGTAGAAGAATACAAAGTTGATATTTAATATGAGGTAATTTTCGAATCGTATTTAGTGCACGGTCACTGTAAAAGTGGATCATGAGTGTCAATCGTAAAATTACAACGTGTAGAATATTTCAATGATAATTATGAACTGATAGGATGTTTGTTTATTGACATTCCTCCACAATTGATGTATACAATGCACATATTCTGTGACTGTGAAACGTCCATGCTATAATCTAGTAATAACCTAGTTATTGAATTTAAGACCCAAATATTTCAGATAAACCGAACCACTGATCATTTCAGTGAATGAACCTATCCCAGACATTTGAAGTATATTCATATATATCTATGAGATCAACAAGTTTCAGTTTATAAACAGTAGTGTGTTTGTTAACCACGAAAAATAGATTAAGTTTGTATAGTTTCTTGATTACGTGAATAGATCACATTCAATATTTATGCTCCTTATGATCCATTGAAATGTGTATCATATAATCAATTGTTAGCAAACATACCATCAGGCAACGATGCATCTGGAATTCCTCCTCTAGATGAATGAGATGCCTACATATGCATACTTCCCTTGTTAACTCAGTCAATTTAGCTGAACACTGTGTACTGCTTTCGTGGTTATGGTAACTATATTCCATTCCTGTGTCTTGTTACGCTAAGATGACTCCCTCTGTTTGTTAATGAGACAGTATAATTAGTCCTTCTTATATTATAAGTATGATCACATACAATTACATTGCTACTCATTTAAACGTTTCTGAACAAACAATTCTGTTATTCAGAATAGATAGATTGTGGCTAGTGCTGGACTATGGCTTGAGTGTTTCATCCAATCTACCACTCGTCGGCTAGATGTAACGGCATCGAAATGCAGCCTTGATTATCAAAAACTTGGTTACTCAAAATGTTATTCATATAACAGCAGCAGTAGAATCAAGAACACTAATTTAGGTTTATTCGGCACTCATCAGCTTGATTTACCTGTATCCCATTTTTGGCGCTAATATCAAGACAATCTGCTAAAATACACACATTCCAAAAGAGGCTGTTCCATTGCACTCTATAATCCCAACAACGAGGAGATTCATCTCGTTCAAACTGAATCCTACTCATAATGAAGGTTCTATCATTCAATTTGTCTATTAGTATTCTTGGAGTTTATTCAGCAAAGGATTTTATATTTAATCTATAGATGAACTCACTGATGTCTCAACATTTTATCTTCTTTACCAAACACCTAAACAAATTAACCATAAGAACAAAACAATAAACATTATCTCTCATCTCTACTATATTTAAACAAAAATATTTGTTTAGTACACACATCCATTGTGAATAAATTAGATACATTGACTAAGTGATTGTATTCTAAAGTATTTTGAATCTCAAGAGAATTTCATTATCTCTCTAACTTCTCTGACTTATCTTCATGGATTCTCGCAAATCATTAAAATTTCAATCATTAGGTGTATGTTCAATAGTTTGGAATTTTGAGATGAATGTGCACTAATTAACGATTCAAAAGGTCCCACTGAGTGGTAAACTGAACCTCTGATATTACACAGCTCAAGGTATGTCACTTCATCAATACGTAGTTCCATGACCTAAATGAATCAAATCAACTTTCATTCTCTGAATGTGATTGATTCAACAATAATTAGGAGTTTGTGCATTCTGTGAGTAGGAGTTTCGACATATTGAATTGTTAGATTGAATGTAAAAGATAGTTTACTAAATATTTTGAGGTTTGAGAATAGATTTAATTTGAATATCATCTTTCATGAAGGATAGAGATTGAGTATAATACATCTGCACTTACAATTGGAGGTGCAGTCATTTCCAAGAATGTGAAGTGCAAATAACCTGTGAGTGGATGATAGTTTTCGTTAAAACTTTATGCGAAAACTACGAACAATAAGCTTGCAGTATTTTAGGAGTAGTCAAATACGAACTATATACATTAAAATACTTGAGTCACTGTTACGAATTATGCGACTTGAAAAACGTTCAGACATGAAGTTCTGTCTCAAGACATGTTCTGGTAAGGATAAATTTTAGGAATACCTGAATCTTAAGTTCACTAATGTATGTACATTGGCTAAAACACCACCATTTGTAGTAAGATCTAGATTGAAAGAATTATCAACAACGCATTTCCACCCAGTATATCCATCAAATCCACCACAATCTGCTCAGGATAAACATGTGAAAGAGATTGATACACTGAAATATTCAACTTCAAAAGTACGACAACACAAACTCCCTCTAATAAAATACGACACTTCAAATCAATATCCATTTCTTTTTACTGATGACGTGTCACATTATTATCAACGGGTGATCACCAAATAGCACAGAGTTATCCTCAATATTTGTTCTTCGAAAATGCATGAATCATTCTCTTATAAATACATAGCTTGAAGGTGATATACTCCATAAAACTTCAATTTATGATTTCTATGAAAAATATTATCAAATACTCACTATTCAGTTACATACACTGAATATCACATTAAAACTATTGTAATCTAAATAGATGTTTTTATGTACTCTTAGGTGACCTATGCATAGAAGTGTAAACAAGGTGTAAACTATTCTTCACTTACTGAAACATACCAGAAATATTTTCATATTGAGTAACATGATCATTTTAGTTTAATATACATTGTCTTTTGCAATTTTAATCAATGAATATAAACTGGTGATGAATGGAAAAATGTCGATGTGTAATATGATGATGCACTGAAAAGAGAAGATTTCAATGTTTACTCAAACTGTTAGATCTTCGGGCTTGAAAACCATTTTCCAGTGAGATGTGGTAAATTGTTGTTTTACAATTCATTATAAATGACATAGACTATGTACTGTTCAATAGTATCAGTATTATTCAACTTGATTGTAGTTTCTTATAACACATACACTCACTGTTAATGCTCAATCAACTAAATAATAGTTGCTGTGCCAGATTATAACAAATAAGTTTATCAAAGCAATATGGATGATGACCTTATTAGTAAAAATTTTACAATTAAATAATAATAATAATAACAATAACAATGTCACTTCAAATATTTCCGTTGAAGAATAAAATAAGTTTCATATACACTGACTCCATGATATATATTCAAGCACACGATTTCTTTGTAAAGTGATGAGAATAGATATGCAAGCAAATTTGAAACAAAACAAGAAAAAGCAGCTTTGCTGAAAGGAACAGTCATCATGATTGTTTTCAAGAGTTTTTCTCACCTTTATTCAATCAATAGAATTGATCTAATTTATCATAAATAACGACTGGAGTAAAACAAGAAAACATGTGTTTGTTGTTGAGAGTGATTTCGGTTACTGATTATACTGTAAACATGTATATGTAGACTCATTCGAACCAACTGTACGTTGAATACAACAGTTCACAGTCATCATTATTATTATTAATATTGATTGCTTTATTAAAGATTATATTTTGCTACAATAAGGAATTCTCAACAGGAGTTATTTCAGCAAGTTTCTGTTACGGAAAGAAGAGAAAGAAAGAAGAAAATGTGAATAAAATATCTGAAACATGTTTAAGATTACAGGTTATGGACTAGGTCAACTCTAACAACCTGTTCGTCACGTAGTATATTTGCTAGATTAGGTGTTTTAGAACTTTTAGTCCTTCGCCTGTATGCACGCATTTTAATGTATTGACGTCTCGTCCTACCAGAAGATATACAAGGAAAAAGATATAAATCATTGTAGTTATAATCGTTACAAAAGTTTGGTAAAATCACCGAACCGAAATATATTGGAAAGAAAAATAAGTAAGAAATCATGAGTAGAAATTGTATTTGAAAGAATTTGTGCATCTAAAAATTAAATGGTTTCAACGTCATGGAGAAAGCGAAGCGTAGTGGAGCGGAGAGTGAGAGTCAACCAACTCGAAATAATCAAGCTTGACTCGATATTTATAGTCAGACAAAGGTATGCTAGTAACACACATCAGTCAGTCAGTCAGCGACAACGTAGGATCAGGCACATATATGCATCGGTCCAAGTTGCCATACCTCGTTAGCACAACAAGATGAACACCGGATTCATAGTAGTTAATTTAGTGTTGGTGGTAATATATAAAGAAAGGTTGTATATAAGGATATAGTATAGGAAGGAAAAAAGTTATGAAGCAATTTTAATCTCAAGGTCTAAGGGAAGATAAAGAGTGTATACACCTACGCCATTGTGATCGATTCTGAGCCATGTCACCCAGAGTCTCCAACCATTGGTTACGATAGTCACGTGGACCCCAACCAGGTAGTCTGCATCTACTAACATGGCTCAGGCTAGAAGTTAGTGACTTCAAGCACTGATGCCATGTTTTGGTTTGGCCGCCCCTAACTCTCTTCCAACCATCCCCAATACTAGTCAACATTGCGCGTCGTGGTAATCAGTGTTCAGGCATACGTAACACGTGGCCCAACCATCTCAGTCGATGAAGATTCATGACCTCATCAACTGATTTACCATCGTTCCCTAATACCCTGCGTCTAACCTCACTATTACTTACCCGGTTATCCCACCAGATGCGAGCAATATTTCTAAGGCATCTGTGGTCAAATACTAGTAACCTACGAGTATCTTCTACTCTTAATGGCCATGTTTCACAGCCGTAAAGTAGAACAGAGCGAACTGCTGTGCAGTATACTCGTCCCTTAATTGATAGACGGATATCTTGCTTTCGCCATAGGTGACGTAAGTTGGCAAAAGCCAAACGAGCTTTTTGAATCCGTGCAGAGATTTCGTCAGACACCAACCCATTAGGGCTGATCAGACTTCCAAGATAAGTGAAGTTGTCGACGCGTTCGACTACTTCACTCCCTATCCTTAGTTCAGGTGTTGACGCAGACCAGTCCTGGAGTAACAATTTACATTTGGATGGGGAGAAACGCATCCCAAACATCCTGGCATTATTACTCAGTTCTAACAGAAGACTCTGCATTTTGTCAGCGTCTTCACCAAACAGGACTATGTCATCTGCGTATTCTAAGTCGATAAGTGAACCTCCTGGTAGAAGATCAATTCCTGAAAATTCAGTCGACGAGAGTGTTATTTCCAGCAACAGGTCTATAATGAAGTTAAACAAAAATGGGGATAGTGGACAGCCTTGACGGACACCACTTGAGGTTGTAAAATCAGACGACAGTTCGCCATAAGCTCTCACTCGACTGGTAGTGTTCGAGTAAAGAGCCTTCACAAGGTTTATGTACTTCTGAGGTATACTTTTCAATGACAGATACTGCCACAGAACCTCTCGGTCTACAGAGTCAAATGCTGCTTTTAAGTCAAGAAAAACTATTATTTTCGAACGCTGACAAGCATGCTTGTGTTCTAAAATCTGTCGAGTGGTGAATATGTGGTCGATACAGCCACGACCAGGTCTGAAGCCAGCCTGATTTTCTCGTGTTTGCAGTTCACGAGTCTTAGTTAGGCGCCCGATAATTATTGAGGCTAGTATTTTAGATACTATGTTAGTCAGACTAATCCCTCTATGGTTATCACAGGATGATTTTGGCCCCTTCTTATATATTGGGACAATCAGAGATTGTGACCAGTCAGATGGGATTACGTCCGTCTCCCAGATTTTAGCCAGAATATTAGTCAACCTAATCGCTAAAATTGGACTACCATATTTAAAGACCTCTGGAGCCAATCCATCTGGACCAGCTGCTCTTCCTCGTTTCAGATTACCTATAGCCTTTTGAACTTCAAGTAGGGTCGGGGGGCCTACTTCAATGTTCCATTCAGGTTTTCTAGGAATAGTGGGTAGTTGTGCAGTAGCTGAAGGCCAGCTAAACTGCTCCTTAAAGTGTTCCGCCCATCGTTCTAAACGTTTGGGTTGAGAACAGATAGGGGTTCCGTCTTTTTCCGAGGTTGTCTCACTTACACTTGACTTCTTAATTCCAGTTTCTTTTATTAGTCTGAATAGTTGCCTGGTGTTGCCTACAGCCGCTTCCTTTTCCATCTCTTTTGCTTTCGTTGCCCATCACTGCTCACGATCGTTCCTTAGACTTTTAGTTAACCTAGATCTAATTTGTTTACGCTCTTCGTCGTGTTCAGAGCCTGATGGGATGAGTTTACACGAATCCATCAGTGAAATAGACTTAGAAGAAATCCATTGGTTTTTTGGAGCCCTATGGTTTAAATAACTAATAGATGTTACTGCTGTTTCCACAGCTGTTCGTGTGTCTTTCCAAGCAGCATCTGGGTCAGTCTCGTTTACAGAACTGCGTAGATGTGAACTCAGTTGTTCCTGGAATTTACATTTGGCTTTCTCATCCTCCAGTTCAATCCTAATGGGTCTTCTTAGTGTAGTTTTCCTGCGTCCATTGAGGCGCAGACAAATGCGCGCTCGTATTAAAGCGTGATCAGAGTCTAAACAAGTATTCCAGTACGAGCGACAATCTTCTATTGAGCCTCTCCAACGATGACTGATGACAATATGGTCTATTTGAGTCCATCGTTGGTTTGGTGCAGGTGGTCGCCATGTTAGACGATGTCACTCCTTATGTTTAAAATTAGTGCTTGCTAAAAATAAACGATTGTCTGAGCATAGTTGCAACAGACGATCACCATTATCGTAACACACATAGAATCATATGAAAACAGTCAGGATTATTAGGAGGAGTATTGGTGATTACTAGACATTTAATGCATAGGCGAGGATGCTGTGAATTACTTATTTGAGCTGGTGACTTTCCATACATGCCTTGTGACCCTTCAGTCGATGGAGAATGACCGTCAATACTGGGTTTGCAAATGAATCATCAGAACAACCAAAAGTTTAGGGAGTTTCTCCTCGAGCTGCAGATACATGCCGCCAAGTATAGTTTTGCTGATCAACTTCAAATCAAGTTGCATATGCTCGATGCCATGGAGGGATAAAAATCCAACATACTGAACTTCAAGTAATGGGTGTACTTTTACTTATTAAAAGACGACAAATTCCTGACGGTCTTGTAGAAGCAAAACATGAGGTACTGAATGATTTGTGGGTGAAATGAATTATTAGACCGATTCAGTCTTCAGCATGGGGTTCTTCTATTTTCACACTTTTGAACTTCGATGGAAGCACCGCTGAAATTAGTGGTGATTATGGATTAACGATGAACTCCCGTTTTTTTGAAGCAAACATGCTCGATG
>NC_031495.1:61575868-61675810 GCF_000237925.1 Schistosoma mansoni | reverse complement strand
ATCGCAAAAGTGTGAATGTTCATCAAGATGATCTTATCATTCATGGCCTCGATAAAGTTACTCGTGATCAGATAATTATTGCTGAACTGTATCGTCTAACTCAAAATAATATTGCCGTGATTCCCAATAGGTGTTCATTTTGTGTATCTAGTTTTGAATGGCTGGATACCTAGTTGAGGTTAACAGTTTTACACCAGAGAGATGAAGTGACCAGCTCCACAGAAAAATGTACCATATCTGAAACACTTCTCTCCAATACTATTCCCATTTTATTCCTAATTATTTCTGTTTTGTCAACTGTCTATTTCAAATCTTGACGTCGAATTCATTTCAATGGTATGAGGTGTTAGGATATTCACATGAATATCCCGAAAATTATCTCGAACGTAAAGTGGTATGTTTTCAGACTTTCCACATATTTCACATATTATTTCCTATTGATCATTATTTACAGTTGTCCTAACTATGACTTTCGCGTGTCGTTTTCCTATTGGTCAATTTTGAGTTGTCCTAATTATAACCTTTACGTATCCTTTCTTTCCATTCGTTACTGTTCATAGTCATCTTAACTGTATAAATATGCCTTGTCTGTAAATCATTTTTGTTCTGCTTCGGACCCCATGAACAATTCTCATTTAACGGCTGTGTTCTGATTTATTGGAGTTTGGGGAACACTATTGGGGTCGTACTAGGATACCTGAATTTGGTCATTCGGTAGAAATTCGCTTAGTCCTATCGCAATATTTAGCAACGCAATATTTCGCGACCTAACATGAGGAACAAGACTCATGCTTACGAAGTCTACTCAAGTTTCTTCCCAGTGATGCTGTTCTTAGAACTCATTCCTCTACTGTAAATTCTGTACTTCTTACAGATACATCAGCTGTGGGTATTGGTGCAGTTTTGGAGTTGGAATATATACAATAATCTGTATTTCACGCAAACGTACTGTTGCTGAACGAGGTTATTCCCAAACTGAGCATGACACATTAGCTGTGTTTCGGGCTGTTTAACAACTTCACAATTATTTATTCGGGAAGACATACACCATGGTTACAGATCACGAAGTTCTTAAGTTCATTATTCATACTGAAAAATCCTGAGCACATCACTCATCCGCTATGTTTCAACGAAGGAGTATTGATCTGCGTGCCTATGACTATAGAACAGTTATACGAAAAGTTTAGAATGTTGTCTGTTTTTCCAGGAAGTCTGAGTTATCTGCTACTACTGTTTGTGTTGGGTGTTTAAACGCTATACATTCCGTAACTAAAGAGACTCCAAAAAAGTTATTAAAAAGAAAGATTGTCTGTTCAAATAATATGTGTTTAAAGTCTTCAGGACTCACATATTATCGTGAAATGACCTTTGGCCAGCCACAGAGATTGTGGTGCAGAATATTGGAAAATCTATGGTTTCAGTTCCAGGCATCATGTGAATGTGGTCCACCTTGTTGATACGTGATGATTAGAAGTATTTGGATTATTGTACGAACTAGGTATCCCCAAAATAGGGCAATTTAGACCAAGAAGAACTTGGTGGGCACAAACGAACGTATTGCATTTGGAATCCAAATTCAGGCGGACATCAACTACAAAAGAATAATTTGTTTATACAAATACCACATCCATCACAGCTTAAATTCGAATCCACATTTATGCAATCAACTGTATCTCTTCTCCTCAGGTTCATTATATGTCTCTCCGAATGTACATTGAATGTAGACTCTGTATGATCTAGAATATGCTCATCAGTATTACAATTAATAACTGAAATCGGAACGGTCTCACCTGGGTCCGGGAATTGTATGCAATCATCATGCCGGTTGTGAACTGAAATCCCTAATATCTAGAATTCGAACCATAGATTTCCCAAACACTATCCTCCCCCACGAAATAATATAACGTCCTTATGTTGCAAGGTCATGACTAACTTAACGTTCCCAATTTGTATTATCTCATGCTCACACTTCGATTATTATATGTTGGTATTTGGGTATCCACACTGACGTACAATTTGAGTCATTCCATCATGTGACTTTGAATTGCACAAAATATATGATACATATTCCTTTTGCTTTTCACCTTAGAATACTGTGATGTTTAAATAAATCAATGACATCTTTGTATTGATGACTGTTGTAATTTTGAATTCCAAATACAATACATTCGTTCGGGCTCATCTAGTAATTCTTGATTAAATTGCGTTATTTCTGGGATTACTAGTTTATACTACAATTCAAATACTTCTAATTATCATATTGGCGTCGCGATTGAGCCTGTGATGGAACGGTTGGATATACATTCAGATTTTAATGCTTTTGAGGAGTACATGGAGAGGTTCGAAATCTGGGCTATGACCAAGGAAGATGATGAAGATTTTAATATGGTGGCCCATTTCCTTACATTCATCGGAAAAGAAGCATACAGCCTTATAAAGACTTTAGCACTTCCAGACAAACCGATTTCACTCCCCTATGCAACTCTCAAGCAACTACTGTTGGATCATGTAAAGTATACAAATTCCGAATGTGGTAAGAGAGAAAAATCCGATAAAATGACTCGACAAAACATCAGGAATTCCACTTTAATAAGTCGTCGCAGTTCGATGCGTAATCAAAGTTATTCAGATAATACTTCATTGAGCTGTGAAACAGTCCATGATGATGAGCACGAGTTTAGTAAATGCTTGTTCTGCGGCAAGTTTCACCCATGTAATTCATGTATATTTCGTAATTCTAAATGCTTTAAATGTGGTAAAACTGGACACATTCAGTCAGTTTGTAATACCATGGTCCATTTCGCTCAAAGTAATGATAAGATGGATGCTTCTAATGATCAGTTATCTTTATCTAGAAGTGGTATAACGTCACATAACAGTCCACAGTTGAATGAAACCCAGAATCATTGTGAGACAAAAATTTTAATCAACAAACTTATTAGATTTCTCATGCTATTGTACCAGATATGGTTTGTCGTAATAATTCACATACTTCTGATGAAATTTCTTACAACTCTGAGAATAAAATGTTGAATGAGTCGAAGCATGATCAAAAACCAGATTCAGTTTTGGTAGATGCAGAATTCCCTGATGATCCATTATTCTCTAATGAAACTCCTAATAAATTCGAGGGAAATATTTCAGAAAAATCAAATTCTGATATCATATTAAATGTCACTTACCCTAACAATGAATTTATCTCTAGTAATATTCCTAATGAATGTGACAAATATGTTCTTGATGAGTCAAATTCTAGTCACATTTCTGATGTTATTGTGTCAGATGTTGCATATTCTCACGAACCATGTTTGTTGAGTAGAATCCCTATTCGGTGGTATGATGAATCAGAGGAGATAACAAAATTTCCCGAAGCAACCAGAGAAGCAGTTTGCCCAGAAGTGAAGTTTGCACAGACAGAGAATCTAAATCAAGTCCAAGATTATCTTAATGAGTATGAGGCAGATGAATGTTTTCCATTCGATTGTTTCGCAGGTAAATCAAGCCTACTTGAATCACATGTGTTACTTACATATATCAATGCATATCTATCTGCGTATTCTAATATGAATAACAAAAAGAATATGCATCATGATTTCGATTCAAGTCAAAGTCATATAATGGAATACCTCAAATTACGTGTTAGTGTGTATCCCCAGATACTCACATACATTAATCGATGCGTCAGATTTGAGAAGATAATGCAAATCGGGAACGTCATATTGGTTAAAACATTGTGACGTAAGAACCCAACATTATTTCGTGGAGGAGGATAGTGTTGGAAAGTCTATGATGCGAATTCTATATATCAGTGGCTTCACTACATAACCGACATGATGATTGTATGCAATTCCAGAACCCAGATAATACAGAGTCTACATCCAATGCTCGGTCGGACAGATGTAAGACGAACTTAAGAAGAAGACGAACAATCGATTACAGACACTTACACTCTAATTTGAGCTGTGGCAGATGTAATGTTTAAATAAATCAATGACATCTTTGTATTGATGACTGTTGTAATTTTGAATTCCAAATACAATACATTCGTTCGGGCTCATCTAATAATTCTTGATTAAATTGCGTTATTTCTGGGATTACTAGTTTATACTACAATTCAAATACTTCTAATTATCATATTGGCGTCGCGATTGAGCCTGTGATGGAACGGTTGGATATACATTCAGATTTTAATGCTTTTGAGGAGTACATGGAGAGGTTCGAAATCTGGGCTATGACCAAGGAAGATGATGAAGATTTTAATATGGTTATCTCATACCTCACACTTCGATTAGTATATGTGAATATTTGGGGATACAGACTGACGAACAATTTGAGTCATTCCATCATGTGATTTTGAATTGCACAAAATATATGATACATATTCCTTTTGCTTTTCACCTTAGAATACATGTGTCCATTGCTCTAGTTATTAGACAAATGTACATTGATATGTGTAATTAACACATGTGATCAATCTAGGCTTGATTCACCTGCAAATCAATCAAATGGAAATTATCTCTCTGCTTCTTATTCATTTGGATAATCTTGGACTCGATTTGGATTTTCTGTCTGTGCAAACTTCACATCTGAGCAAACTGGTCCGTTGATTACTTCGTGAAAATTCGCTGGTCCCTCTGATTCATCATACCACTGACTAGGGATTCTACTCCACATACATTGGTTGTGACAATATCCAACATCTGATACAATAAGATAAGAAATGTGACTGGAATTCAACTCTATTGGAACATATTTGTCACGTTCTTTGGGAATAACACTAGAGATAAATCAATTGTGAGGACAAACACCATCTGATGCCACATCATATGGATCGTAATCAGATTGTAACTCATTTTCAACTTGTTCCTCACATTTAATTAAAATTTCACTGGAAATAAATGAGTCATCAGCACAAACCACATCTGAAAAAATAACATCATAGATCTGATCAGAATTTGATGCATTTGACATACCTTCCACATATTTGTAAATAATTTCATTAGAAATACATGAATCATTGGGACAGTGTATGTCTGCTTATAATAATATCATGAATCTAAACAGAGTATGATTCATTCGAAGCCTTCAAGTTGATGGGATCGGAATTACAAAGTTTACCATTACTTGCAGCGAAATGAATAGTAGTATTACAAAGTGTCCGTATGTGTCCAATATTAACATATTTAAAACATTTAGCATTGTAGGAAGTAATTTCTCACAGACGTAATTCTAAACTATTCTCTAGACTGTCGAGCACAGAGTCTCAGCTTAGCCAAAGTCAGAACAAGTAAGCTATTTGGCCTGATAAAATTTATATGTTTCTAAAATGTAAATTAAAACTGTTGGTATAAAAACAAACAATACAGTCTGTTAAACAGGGAAATGGAAAGACATCAAAAACATACTGAACAGTAACTAGAGGATGGGAAAAATGAGATAACAAGCAAATATTGAATTATAATGGACTTAAAATTGTGATTGGTAAATAAACAAAGTATAGTCATACAAGGCCAAAGAATGTTAATGTGGTGGTGGGCGTTTCATTATATAACTGGTGGGATCGTTTGTCGCTCACACTTTACAAGCATTACGAAGTAAACATGAATAACATTGGTGAAATTCGCCAAAGGATAATAACAATGTCATTTCAAATATTTCCGTTGAAGAATAAAATAAGTTTCATATACACTGACTCCATGATATATATTCAAGCACACGATTTCTTTGTAAAGTGATGAGAATAGATATGCAAGCAAATTTGAAACAAAACAAGAAAAAGCAGCTTTGCTGAAAGGAACAGTCATCATGATTGTTTTCAAGAGTTTTTCTCACCTTTATTCAATCAATAGAATTGATCTAATTTATCATAAATAACGACTGGAGTAAAACAAGAAAACATGTGTTTGTTGTTGAGAGTGATTTCGGTTACTGAATATACTATAAACATGTATTTGTAGGCTCATTCGAACCAACTGGATGTTGAATACAACAGTTGACAGTTATTATTATTATTATTATTATTATTATTATTGGTGGCTTTATTCTATAATGTATTTCGGTACAATAAGGGAAGTGCAATGTTCGTGTTTGACCACTCCTAAAATACTGCAAGCTTATTGTTCGTAGTTTTCGCATAAAGGTTTAACGAAGACTGACATCCGTTCACAGGTTATTTGCACTTCGCATTTATGGAAATGACTGTACCTCCAATTGTAAGCGCAGATGTAATGTACTCGATCTCTATCCTTCATGAAATATGAAACTCAAACTACATCTAGTCTGCGAATTCAAAATATTTAATAAACTATCTTTTACATTCAATCTAACAATTCAATATGTCGAAACTCTTAGTCACAGAATCCTCAAACTCTTATATATTGGTAAATCACTCACATTCACGGAATGTAAGTTGATTTGATTCAATTAGGTCATTGATATACGTGATGACGAAGTGGCCTACATTGAGCTATGAAATGTCAGAAGTTCTGTTTTCCATTCAGTGGGACATCACAAATACTACAATTTATAGTTCAAGTTCGAGCGAAATATAACCAAAAGAGATTAAACATCATGCAGCACTAATGATAAATTAGAAAATATGAACCATTGAGAAATAAAACATTTATTGTTTAGTTCTGATTTAAAAAATTCTGACAAATGGACCGAATTTCAAAATTGATTCTCGTTTTCATCAATAACTTTAAATCAACCAGTTTAGTAATTTAAAGGATCTCTCACATTCATCCACAGTGTTGCTTTGAGCCAACAAATTCCAACATAACAGGGCTGTCGTATATTCCGAAGAAATTTTCTTCGAATTTCTCATCGTCAGTATAGGAATATTGGGTGAAAATATCAGTGTATCATCATCATCATCATCATCATCATCATCATCATCATCATGTATTTCATCAACCTACTCTCATTAGAACAGCAAGATGCGTATGGTTGACTACTGGTTAGTTTAGCAAATGCCAATCAGCTAACTAATTTTATTAGCTTTTAGTATTGACCAGATTAGACCTTTTGAATCGTTAATTAGTGCACATTCATCTCAAAATTCCAAACTATTGAACATACACCTAATGATTGAAATTTTAATGATTTGCGAGAATCCATGAAGATAAGTCAGAGAAGTTAGAGAGATAATGAAATTCTCTTGAGATTCAAAATACTTTAGAATACAATCACTTAGTCAATGTATCTAATTTATTCACAATGGATGTGTGTACTAAACAAATATTTTTGTTTAAATATAGTAGAGATGAGAGATAATGTTTATTGTTTTGTTCTTATGGTTAATTTGTTTAGGTGTTTGGTAAAGAAGATAAAATGTTGAGACATCAGTGAGTTCATATATAGATTAAATATAAAATCCTTTGCTGAATAAACTCCAAGAATACTAATAGACAAATTGAATGATAGAACCTTCATTATGAGTAGGATTCAGTTTGAACGAGATGAATCTCCTCGTTGTTGGGATTATAGAGTGCAATGGAACAGCCTCTTTTGGAATGTGTGTATTTTAGCAGATTGTCTTGATATTAGCATCAAAAATGGAATGCAGGTAAATCAAGCTGATGAGTGCCGAATAAGCGTAAATTAGTGTTCTGGATTCCACTGTTATTGCACAGCTGTTCTAATATGAATAACAGTTTGAGTAACCAATTTGTTGATAATCAATACTGAATTTCGATGCTGTTACATCTAGCCGACGAGTGGTAGATTGGATGAAACACTCAAGCCATAGTCCAGCACTAGCCACAATCTATCTATTCTGAATAACAGAATTGTTTGTTCAGAAACGTTTAAATGAGTAGCAATGTAATTGTATGTGATCATACTTATAATATAAGAAGGACTAATTATACTGTCTCATTAACAAACAGAGGGAGTTATCTTAGCGTAACAAGACACAGGAATGGAATATAGTTACCATAACCACGAAAGCAGTACACAGTGTTCAGCCAAATTGACTGAGTTAACAAAGGAAGTATGCATATGTAGGCATCTCATTCATCTAGAGGAGGAATTCCAGATGCATCGTTGCCTGATGGTATGTTTGCTAACAATTGATTATATGATACACATTTTAATGGATCATAAGGAGCATACATATTGAATGTGATCTATTCACGTAATCAAGAAACTATACAAACTTAATCTTTTTTTATTGGTTAAGCAAACATACTACAGTTTATAAACAGAAAGTTCCTTCATCTGTATTTCTCTTAGATTATTTAGATTATTAATACACAAAGAGTGTTTCTTTATTATCGTTGGAGGAATCCTAGCGATAGTTAAGACAAACGAAAGATTAGTAAGCACGTTGTAGTTAGTGGTATTAACGCCGTAATTGTATTAGTATCAAATGATGAACAAAATATTTGGACGAGATGTTATGTAGTTAATTAATAAGCATTTACACAATAGACAAAATCTTCAGCACAGGAATTCTAAAAAGAATTATCTACATTAGCAAAATGTAACACAAATCTAGAAATATCGATTTTTGTCAAATTAATACTATTCTGGTTTATGTGATAATTTCATGGACAAAGGGTTTCATTTATGCAAATTAGTGAATATGTTCCGAAATTGTCTATGATGTACTAGTCGTTTCAGTTATTCATATCTATTTAGGAGGTCAAATACTTCTACAACTCAAAAACATACCGACTTATGCATTATTGATCATTTGTTCTTCCAATGAATTTCATTTTGCTCACATAAACCGTTGTCATATAAATGGATACCTTGCAACAAATAGCATAGATTTTTCAATATTGGTTTATCTAACACTGTAGTGAACAAGAACATGGGTGGGGACAATCGAATGTATTCAAGCACACTAAATTCTGATAACCATACAGTAAACAGTTAATTTACATAATAACAATCAATTGTCTCAATCTTAACTGTTCCTTCTGCAAATATCAATCTGTCTTCTTTGATTTCATTGTTCATGCATTTTCGTACCGATCGCGCCTCATACCTGTTCTTTCTTTATCGATCTTCTGTCAAAATGCATTCTACGTTTGACCATCACCATGTACTACTTATGTGGATATACGTAGATATACGTAGCAATGTGATTGTATGTGATCATATTTATAATATAAGAAGGACTAATTATACTGCCTCACTAACAAACAGAGCAATACGTTTTAGCTTTACGAGCAGCAGAGGAGTGGAATTAATTCAGCATAACCATGAAAGCAGTACACAGTGTTCAGCCAAATTGTCTGAGTTAACAAGGGAAGTATGCATATGTAGGCATCTCATTCATCTAGAGGAGGAATTCCAGATGCATCGTTGCCTGATGGTATGTTTGCTAACAATTGATTATATGATACACATTTCAATGGATCATAAGGAGCATAAATATTGAATGTGATCTATTCACGTAATCAAGAAACTATACAAACTTAATCTATTTTTCGTGGTTAACAAACACACTACTGTTTATAAACTGAAACTTGTTGCTCTCATAGATATATATGAATATACTTCAAATGTCTGGGATAGGTTCATTCACTGAAATGATCAGTGGTTCGGTTTATCTGAAATATTTGGGTCTTAAATTCAATAACTAGGTTATTACTAGATTATAGCATGGACGTTTCACAGTCACAGAATATGTGCATTGTATAAATCAATTGTGGAAGTGAGTCGATAAACAAACATCCTATCAGTTTATAACTATCATGGAAATATTCTCCATGTTATAATTTAACGACTGACTTTTTTGATCCACTGTTACTGTGATCATGTACTAAATACGATTTGAATATTACCTCATATTAAGCATCAACTTTGTGTTTTACTACATATATGCACTAGGAATTAGAAATGAAAATGATATTGTCCATCCCGGAACAGATCAATATAACGAGATATAAAGAGAAAAGAGTCTTGGTTGTTTTTTCGAATAACAGTTTATTTGAATTGTTTACCAGTAACGAAGATTTCTCAATTTCGATTTCATAAAATTATCACACACAAAAGCACACACTGACGACAATATGAAAATAGATCAACCAGTACATAAACAATCTGGATACGCTATGTGCAGAAAAGTCAGATGTGTGTAACAATGTTTGTTATGGTGGCATTCTGGTGGTATTTCTCTTGAATTTTCGCTTTTCTCCAAATTAACCAGATTTGAAGAGAAGAATTGCTACATTGCCCATATAGAAGTAGATGAAATGTTTTGTTTCATGTGTTACATAACTGCAATACAAAGAGGGAAATGAAAAACCAGTTAGCTGGATAACCTTACGAACTTCAGTTGCATTCACCAATATAAAATAGGAAATTCCACAGGACTCATAGAAGGATAAATTCTGAATAAAATTCCATCAAAATAGATAGTTTGACTTGCTTACGGATTGGATGGAGAAGTATGAGAAATGAATATGGAACTGTTGATAAGTTCTCAGTGATTTCATCGTTTATCATTTTGATCCAACTGTCTGTCATTCAACTAAGTTAAGTTTGTAATTATTACTCTAGGGACTGCTGCTTAATTGGTGAACGCATTACTGAATACACCACTGATGTGTGTTTTCATCGAACCTTTTGCAACTACACTTACTTGACGTAAACTGTACCCGAACTAGACATTCTATTTATAAACAGAGTGAATGACTGAAGTAATGCAGATATAAGAGACATTATCATTAAACATGGAAATATCTTCTGATTGATCAGACAGACATCGTCTTCTTCAAAAATCAAACTGTTCATTTATAGAGAAAAATCAAATGTTATATCAACTTTCATGTCATTGAAATGGATCTCTTTTGAGGTGTTGTTTAAATTCTCATCTACCATCTACACTTTGATATTGTTTTATTTCTCAGTGATTTTGATCAGTCGTTTGATGAATCGAATCAAACTAACATAATCCTGTTAAAAGCGCATAGTTTATGATCCTTTCTCGTCCTAGAATGTATACGACACAACTGAAAACCGTTTATTTTGTTGACTTAAGTATGTACACGTTTGTATGAACAAAAGTCGCATAACATAAAGATGGTTGAAAAAATAGTACATGTATACTATTGAATTCCAACTCCGCCTTTAGCTTTTCTTGAGTTACTGCCGGTCCCTATCTCGGGTAACGGAGGTGGGTTGGGCTTGGGGTTAGCGACCCCATCCATTAGAAAAACTAACTCTCTGAAGAAACGCTAACCAGTATTGAATTCTAATAAAGTTATATAATTCCTAATGCACTGTTACGATCTCGAGATTCTGACTTCAAATGATTTCTGTCTTTGTATACACAGTCAGTGAATTAGAATGATTACGTATTAAACAACAAATATTTATGTCGAGTCACAAAATATTACTAACCTTCCGAAATTTCTCCCAACAATACAATGCCATGTAGGATTGTATTTCTTGTCAAATTCTTTCTTTATAAATGCTGCTATATCTTTTTCGACACTATATTTCTCTAAAGCTTGTGCAGCACAATCAACAGCGTCTTGTTGCATATCATCTGACATATCGGCATTTTTGACTACTGCTTTATGTTCAGGCGTCATTATTTTGAGTAGACGTTTACTACCTGAGTGTAATTTTTAATCTCAAATAGACACTATTTATATCTTTAGGCGTATCATAGTTTTGACCTTATTATAAATGCAATGAAATAAGAATTTAGTAGCTTGGCTTCAAAGATAATATATGTGTGTAGGTATGTAGATAAATATGTATAAATTGAGTGGCAAAGATTTCAATTGGCTCATACACAATCTTGACGTACATGTCTTATCAGTCTGTTTTAAATCACCTTCATTACAATAACATTAATAGCAATAATGGGCATAATGACAACGAAAGAAAGTTATGAATCTGTATTCAATAACTTTTCCTCATTAAAACAGTAAGGTATCATTACGCTAACTATTTTAACAATGGTGTTTAAAGTTACCCAAAATAACAGTAAACGATTGTTCACGCTTAATTGTAGATTTTGTTTAAGTTAAATAGATTTAGACCAAGTAATTTATTAGGTAGTGATCCTTACTAACTTAGAGAAGTTCTGGTGAGAGACTTTGACTGATGGAGTTTAACCACAGAGGGAGTATTGTAATCATCACTAGTGGACATCAATATTCAATGAAACAATTCTTTGATATTATTCCCTATTCCTACTACCCACCAGCACTTTCGCACTGTCAGTATTTATTCAACTACTGTTTAATTTAAAATTATAACCATCTTCTTTATCTATCTATCTATCTATCTATCTGTCGTTTATGAAAGTATGAATTCTATTCGATCTCTGAATGACCGATACTTACGGATTCCAGCCTGTTGATCTCGAAGCTTGGCGTCTACTGAGTTTTTCAATCGGTTCAGAAACACTCTATTAAAATCTTTTCCTGGTACTAACAACAAACTGATGCCTCTGTAATTCTCACATTTGCTCAGATCTCCTTTCTTTGTTATCTTGATGAGGTATCTTTCTTCCCAGTTTGTCAGCACTTGTTCTTCCTCCCAAATATTCTTGAATAGATGGTGAAGCATGTTTGCAGTTACTTCAATGTCTGACTTCAGAGCTTCAGCTGGTATATCAACATGTCCAGCTGCAGCTTTTCCGCCGTCGTTGCCAGTTCTCCCATGAATTTCTGCCTGTCGGCTTTAATGCTTTTCTTCACTTGATCATTTGCTTTTGCGTAGTCTGCTTGTACCTTGACTTTCTCTGCTCCTGTTCGACTCTTTTCAATGGCCATGTTCATGTTCTTTCTATATTCAATCTTGTACAGGGTTCCTATAGAGATCCATTCCTTATGACGGTGCTTCGTTCGACACAGAACCTCCTTTCACACTGAAGTTAATGCTTCTTTGATCTCTTCCCAGTTGTCCTCCATCGTACTTTCTTCTCATTTCAGTAGATCCTGTAGAGTTTAGAGCCTGTTGTTGAGAGTTATCTTGAATTGGTTGAGTTTGTTAGTATCTCGAAGGAAGGCTGTATTGAACCTTTGTAATGTTGTTTGTCCAGTTCTCCAGTGTTTCTTCAAATTCAGTTTCATCATGGCCACAACCAGTTAGTGATCTGAGTCTATATCAGCTTTCTCTAGATTCTCACATCTTCCATTGTCCTTGTAATATATTGCTGATACAAATACGCCAACCATCCTCCTTTTAGTGAGCTTGGGACCGGCACTATCTCTAGAAGAGCTACAGATGGAGTTGAAAACCAATACATAGATAATGATATTAAGACTAAAACTTGTTCAAAAACTTTCTAACATCTTTCACAATACAAAATAACTGTCTAATAAGATGCATCGGTTTGGATGAATTATCATCGTGTTTTGTACACAGTACTGAGTATCCATCTATCCATCCATTGTATTACATCATAAATTGGAGAAAGTAACTCGAATGATTCATAATAAGTTCAGGAATGACATTGTGGATTACTAGTCGGTAACAGTATGAGTAATGAGCTTCAATCTCAATCGTGATTTCGTAACTAATGCTATAAGACTGAAAATGATCTATGTTTGAGTTTCTATTTATGGTGTAAATAACATCATGTCTTCGTGAATGTTGTAATACCAAGTGAATGCTTTTCTATCAAAGTAGAACTAAACTACTTGATTTATTATTCAGTAGATGATTTTACAAGGTTGATTTAACAACGCCACAAAATAATCCTTTTCTCGGTTGAATTGCTTGTTCTCAATCATCATTTACATAAACATTAATTCACGTATGACAATCATCGTTAAATGATATCCTCGAATTTATTTTTCCAAATACAATGTGAAGAAGGATAATAGTTTGATCTGATTGATGATAGAGGTTGTATATAATTATAGTTGACTTGATGATTTAGTGTATATTTGTTTATGTTGGTACGAATCACTGTTTTGAATAAAGCCAAACAATGCTCAACGTTATGATACCACAGTGTTACCTCAACATATTCAACTCTTCTTCTATACAGAGTTCAGTGATGAGGAAGATGTGGAAATGTCTACGCCATCAAGTTGGATACTATGGTATGTGCCACACGGTACACTGTATCACTTTTTCAAAATATTTTCTTTTGATCACAGATATCGACATAGGAAATCCGTTATCGGATTTCATATCACATCAGTTTCTGCATTCAAGCAAATGATTGTATACAATCGTCGAGAATATTTCCACCCAGATTTTCTCGTATTCAGTATATACCAGTATGACGTATCTGGAATCATGAAGACGTGGAGAATTCACATGAGATTTAAATGCGAGTATCCCTATTTCAGACACCTAAACACTGATCTATTCAGGACAACGTGATTGGTGACATTGAAATCACTGTTCACTGATGGAATAATATTTCAAATTATCACACGATTAGAAGAGGATTTCCTCAGAAGTGAATGGTTGATTTCAATGAACAATTAAGTTGACAATATTGTTTTCTTTAAAACTCACGACATTTAGAACACTGAATTTGTCTAGATTTTTGACTTTCTAATCTAATACCTAACTCGATTTCTACAATATTTATTACACAATAAACTACAATGCTTGCACGTCATTTATATGTCTCTGAAAATCCTACAAACCAATGTGGGTAAATTCGAATGATTATTCATAAAGTTTGTTGATGTACTTCAGAAGAACTGTAATCACTACATACTAAGCTAAATTCGCTTGACATTTTCAGACCACTGTGCTTTAAACCACAATAGAACACCTGTGTACCAGGGTAATAAGAAGGAATTATTTATTACCACTGTACAAAGTGTGATCAAGTATGTAGATGATCGATCACAATGACAATAAATGCTCAACATCTCAATCATCTAGACCAGTGCACTCACCTACATGAAAGACATATTCAAGGAGAATCATTGTTCTTTTTTGTTAGTTGCTTTAGTTTACGGTTTATTAACCTCCAAAAAAAACAGAATATAGACTCTCTTGAAAAATATTGAGATGATTAAAACCTACCATAACATCAATCGCCTAAGAATATGATTGGTGGCAGCAACGGTTGATAAATCCATAAAGTACGGGATGGCATATATGGGATAGGTTATGCGCAGTTTATCATCTCCTATTTCAGTGTGCAATGATAGCAAACACAATAGTAGTTTAAAAATATATGGTACTAGCAATATAAAAATATAACAGTCTTTAAAATACGACAGTGATGTGTGAGGTGTGACACATCGTTTCCAATCAATTCAACATTATATAAAATATATACTAATATTTATGGGTTGACTGGAAATCACTACAATGTAAATATATTCCATATTGAAATTAACGAAATCAATAATACATGAGTAGTTTTGATTATTTTGGTTATTTCAGATTCTCCAAAGTTTAAATCTAATGGATCTTCAATGATGTGTTTCATTTCAATTGACTCATTTGTTATGAAGGATTCAAATTATGTGCCTTCATTTACATTCAGATGCCTTTTATTCCAATCCATATAGTCAGAAATCCACAAAACATAATGCAATTTGATCTGAATTAAATTTTACTAGATTTGTAAAATGCTCAATAGTGAAAAATATTTATGACGATATTTCACCTATATTAACCAACTGAATTGGAATCTGTTTTGTCTAGAATAAATTGATATAAGGTACTGGGTTCGAGTCCCAGAGAGAACATCAACTCAGATGCAGTTACATCCAGCTGTCGAGTCCCAAATAGGACGAAACGCGCATCCTGGATTCCACTGCTGGCCACTATCCATCTTTGCTTAAAATTGATAGACTGTTTAGAATGTCTGAAATAGACAAGAGAAAATTACATTATGAATAATAATTTTAATGAAGTCAATGTGAGTTTATCATCAAGATAATATTCTCCATAAAGTAATATAAACAGGAGAATGGTTGAAATCTGAGATCACTAAACAACTGTTTCATTTTAGTTTTAAACTTCTTAGCAATGCCCATAAACAAAATTAATCCTTGATTCACATATTGAAGTTTCTTAAATGATGTACTCTGCCTTAAACTTGGCCAATCTTCTTTTATGGATTATTAATTTATAATTGTAGAACCTGATGAGAAATTATTGAGAAGAATATTCTTCGTTCATATAATTTTGTTTTAAAATTACATATACTTGAAATTATGATCTTCAGATTTCTTAGCTATCATGGCATATTCACATCACACAATAAACATATTTTGGCTTACATATCCTACCTCGGATAGCTATAGATCTATCACGACTACCATAAAATATCATCAATCCTGAGTAGTTTATAGTTTCAGTAGAACTCTAAAACCCATTTCAATTTACATTGAAATCAAACCGGCATCAGTAGAGAAGATATAGTTTTTAACAGTTTAGCTGCTTGCTAAGGCCAATTTCTACCACGGATGGATATCAGCGGTGAAATCAATGAAAATCAAGAAATTCAGTAATCTAATACAAAATAACCGCCGAATGTATATTGATGTTTTCGAACCATGTTCATCTTATAAAAGTGACACAAACGTTAATGCATATTACATAATATTAGCTGAGACACAATGAATTTTTCCTTGAAAAACTCGTATTAATTATTGCAGACATCATATATGATCTAATACATCTTTCCGTTTATTTTTTCTATCAATTGAGAATTGTTTTCAATGAATGAAATTGAAGTGTTGACGACGTATGTTAGGGCAGCAATTAATCGAAGATATCGTTTTTTACAGGACACTTTCAATTATACATAGTTCGTGCTTATTTCCAACAAAACGCTTGGCTATAATCAAAATCCAGTATTTAAATTCTATACTGAATACATCAATATACTGTTTCACAGCCCATTAGTACCTGATGACTACCTGATTTCGAATTCCAAATATAATACGTTCATTTGTGCTCATCTAGTACTTCTTGGTCAAATTGCGTTATTCCTGGGGATCAGAGTTTGCACCATAATTCAAATACTTCATATCATCACATTGACATCGTGATGGAGTCTGTGATGGAATAATTAGACATACATTCAGATTTTGATGCTTGTGAGGATTATATGGAAATGTTCGAAATATGGACCATTGGAAAGGAATATGTTGAGGATGTTAATATTGTGGCTTATCGCCTTGACTTCATCGGAAAAGAATTCTACAGTTTATTAAAATATTTGGAATTTCCAGAAACACTCACTTCTATTCCGTATAGAAATCTCAAGGAACTACTGCTAGACCATGTGAAGTGTCCGAATTTTGAATTGTGTAAAGGAGGAGAATTTCATAAAATGATTCATCAGGACATCAAGAGTTCCACTAAATAACTATGTCATCCCAATCCAATGCGTACTCATGGTTATGCAGATAACAATTCATTGAAGAGTAACGTAGCATGTCACGAAGATGAGCACAAGCTTGGAAAATGTTTGTCCTTTGGCGAATTTCACCAATATTATTCATGTTTACTTCGTAATGCTTGTAAAGTGTGAGCGACAAACGATCCCACCAGTTATATAATGAAACGCCCACCACCACATTAACATTCTTTGGCCTTGTATGACTATACTTTGTTTATTTACCAATCACAATTTTAAGTCCATTATAATTCAATATTTGCTTGTTATCTCATTTTTCCCATCCTCTAGTTACTGTTCAGTATGTTTTTGATGTCTTTCCATTTCCCTGTTTAACAGACTGTATTGTTTGTTTTTATACCAACAGTTTTAATTTACATTTTAGAAACATATAAATTTTATCAGGCCAAATAGCTTACTTGTTCTGACTTTGGCTAAGCTGAGACTCTGTGCTCGACAGTCTAGAGAATAGTTTAGAATTACGTCTGTGAGAAATTACTTCCTACAATGCTAAATGTTTTAAATATGTTAATATTGGACACATACGGACACTTTGTAATACTACTATTCATTTCGCTGCAAGTAATGGTAAACTTTGTAATTCCGATCCCATCAACTTGAAGGCTTCGAATGAATCATACTCTGTTTAGATTCATGATATTATTATAAGCAGACATACACTGTCCCAATGATTCATGTATTTCTAATGAAATTATTTACAAATATGTGGAAGGTATGTCAAATGCATCAAATTCTGATCAGATCTATGATGTTATTTTTTCAGATGTGGTTTGTGCTGATGACTCATTTATTTCCAGTGAAATTTTAATTAAATGTGAGGAACAAGTTGAAAATGAGTTACAATCTGATTACGATCCATATGATGTGGCATCAGATGGTGTTTGTCCTCACAATTGATTTATCTCTAGTGTTATTCCCAAAGAACGTGACAAATATGTTCCAATAGAGTTGAATTCCAGTCACATTTCTTATCTTATTGTATCAGATGTTGGATATTGTCACAACCAATGTATGTGGAGTAGAATCCCTAGTCAGTGGTATGATGAATCAGAGGGACCAGCGAATTTTCACGAAGTAATCAACGGACCAGTTTGCTCAGATGTGAAGTTTGCACAGACAGAAAATCCAAATCGAGTCCAAGATTATCCAAATGAATAAGAAGCAGAGAGATAATTTCCATTTGATTGATTTGCAGGTGAATCAAGCCTAGATTGATCACATGTGTTAATTACACATATCAATGTACATTTGTCTAATAACTAGAGCAATGGACACATGTATTCTAAGGTGAAAAGCAAAACGAATATGTATCATATATTTTGTGCAATTCAAAATCACATGATGGAATGACTCAAATTGTTCGTCAGTCTGTATCCCCAAATATTCACATATACTAATCGAAGTGTGAGGTATGAGATAACCATATTAAAATCTTCATCATCTTCCTTGGTCATAGCCCAGATTTCGAACCTCTCCATGTACTCCTCAAAAGCATTAAAATCTGAATGTATATCCAACCGTTCCATCACAGGCTCAATCGCGACGCCAATATGATAATTAGAAGTATTTGAATTGTAGTATAAACTAGTAATCCCAGAAATAACGCAATTTAATCAAGAATTATTAGATGAGCCCAAACGAATGTATTGTATTTGGAATTCAAAATTACAACAGTCATCAATACAAAGATGTCATTGATTTATTTAAACATCACAGTATTCTAAGGTGAAAAGCAAAAGGAATATGTATCATATATTTTGTGCAATTCAAAGTCACATGATGGAATGACTCAAATTGTACGTCAGTGTGGGTATCCAAATACCAACATATAATAATCGAAGTGTGAGCATGAGATAATACAAATCGGGAACGTTAAGTTAGTCATGACCTTGCAACATAAGGACGTTATATTATTTCGTGGGGGAGGATAGTGTTTGGGAAATCTATGGTTCGAATTCTAGATATTAGGGATTTCAGTTCACAACCGGCATGATGATTGCATACAATTCCCGGACCCAGGTGAGACCGTTCCGATTTCAGTTATTAATTGTAATACTGATGAGCATATTCTAGATCATACAGAGTCTACATTCAATGTACATTCGGAGAGACATATAATGAACCTGAGGAGAAGAGATACAGTTGATTGAATAAATGTGGATTCGAATTTAAGCTGTGATGGATGTGGTATTTGTATAAACAAATTATTCTTTTGTAGTTGATGTCCGCCTGAATTTGGATTCCAAATGCAATAAGTTCGTTTGTGCTTACCGAGTTCAAAATTTGAAATAGACAGTTGGCAAAACAGAAATAATTAGGAATAAAATAGGAATAGTATTGGAGAGAAGTGTTTCAGATATGGTACATTTTTCTGTGGAGCTGGTCACTTCATCTCTCTGGTGTAAAACTGTTAACCTCAACTAGGTATCCAGCCATTCAAAACTAGATACACAAAATGAACACCTATTGGGAATCACGGCAATATTATTTTGAGTTAGACGATACAGTTCAGCAATAATTATCTGATCACGAGTAACTTTATCGAGGCCATGAATGATAAGATCATCTTGATGAACATTCACACTTTTGCGATCACTTATTACATTATTCATCACTTCCTGAAATTTGATTGGAGCACAACTTGAACCACATGAAAGTGACTTGTATTTGAAAAGAACAAAAGGACTGTTAATTGTCGTCAAAACAGATGAAGATTGATGTGGGGGAATTTGAAGATAGGCATCTTTCAGGTTAACTTCCTAGAATAACTTAGAACCATTAATTTGCTTATGAACATACTCAGCTCCCACCATCGAGCATGTTTGCTTCAAAAAAACGGGAGTTCATCGTTAATCCATAATCACCACTAATTTCAGCGGTGCTTCCATCGAAGTTCAAAAGTGTGAAAATAGAAGAACCCCATGCTGAAGACTGAATCGGTCTAATAATTCATTTCACCCACAAATCATTCAGTACCTCATGTTTTGCTTCTACAAGACCGTCAGGAATTTGTCGTCTTTTAATAAGTAAAAGTACACCCATTACTTGAAGTTCAGTATGTTGGATTTTTATCCCTCCATGGCATCGAGCATATGCAACTTGATTTGAAGTTGATCAGCAAAACTATACTTGGCGGCATGTATCTGCAGCTCGAGGAGAAACTCCCTAAACTTTTGGTTGTTCTGATGATTCATTTGCAAACCCAGTATTGACGGTCATTCTCCATCGACTGAAGGGTCACAAGGCATGTATGGAAAGTCACCAGCTCAAATAAGTAATTCACAGCATCCTCGCCTATGCATTAAATGTCTAGTAATCACCAATACTCCTCCTAATGATCCTGACTGTTTTCATATGATCCTATGTGTGTTACTTGCATATCTCTGTCTGACTATGAATATCGAGTCAAGCTTGATTATTTCGAGTTGGTTGACTCTCACTCTCCGCTCCACTACGCTTCGCTTTCTCCATGACGTTGAAACCATTTAATTTTTAGATGCACAAATTCTTTCAAATACAATTTCTACTCATGATTTCTTACTTATTTTTCTTTCCAATATATTTCGGTTCGGTGATTTTACCAAACTTTTGTTACGATTATAACTACAAAGACTGACTTCGAGAGGTGAATCCAGGAGTTCTAGCGAGAAGCAGTGACCAGTGGAGTTCAAACCACGTCTATTGTGAGATAGAAACTCACTGAAGACAATTGGTGAACGGTTGCTGAACTTCGTGGATTTGTTGAAGTTAGACATTAACACCATGGATGCCGGCCTAGTGGTCTATCGGTTAAGTGCTCTGGTGCGAGACTGGTAGGTCCTGAGTTCGAGTCTCGCCGGCGAGGTGGGATCGTGGATGCGCACTGCTGAGGACGAAACGGCCGTTCAGTGCTGCCAGGTTTTCCCTGGTAGTCTAGCTTCAATGGACTCACGCTTTCAACTATGGAGATTCATATCTTTCTCCTTCTATATCTTCTGGTAGAACAAGACGTCAATACATTAAAATGCGTGCATACAGGCGAAGGACTAAAAGTTCTAAAACACCTAATCTAGCAAATATACTACGTGACGAACAGGTTGTTAGAGTTGACCTAGTCCATAACCTGTAATCTTAAACATGTTTCAGATATTTTATTCACATTTTCTTCTTTCTTTCTCTTCTTTCCGTAACAGAAACTTGCTGAAATAACTCCTGTTGAGAATTGCTTATTGTAGCAAAATATAATCTTTAATAAAGCAATCAATATTAATAATAATAATGATGACTGTGAACTGTTGTATTCAACGTACAGTTGGTTCGAATGAGTCTACATATACATGTTTACAGTATAATCAGTAACCGAAATCACTCTCAACAACAAACACATGTTTTCTTGTTTTACTCCAGTCGTTATTTATGATAAATTAGATCAATTCTATTGATTGAATAAAGGTGAGAAAAACTCTTGAAAACAATCATGATGACTGTTCCTTTCAGCAAAGCTGCTTTTTCTTGTTTTGTTTCAAATTTGCTTGCATATCTATTCTCATCACTTTACAAAGAAATCGTGTGCTTGAATATATATCATGGAGTCAGTGTATATGAAACTTATTTTATTCTTCAACGGAAATATTTGAAGTGACATTGTTATTGTTATTATTATTATTATTTAATTGTAAAATTTTTACTAATAAGGTCATCATCCATATTGCTTTGATAAACTTATTTGTTATAATCTGGCACAGCAACTATTATTTAGTTGATTGAGCATTAACAGTGAGTGTATGTGTTATAAGAAACTACAATCAAGTTGAATAATACTGATACTATTGAACAGTACATAGTCTATGTCATTTATAATGAATTGTAAAACAACAATTTACCACATCTCACTGGAAAATGGTTTTCAAGCCCGAAGATCTAACAGTTTGAGTAAACATTGAAATCTTCTCTTTTCAGTGCATCATCATATTACACATCGACATTTTTCCATTCATCACCAGTTTATATTCATTGATTAAAATTGCAAAAGACAATGTATATTAAACTAAAATGATCATGTTACTCAATATGAAAATATTTCTGGTATGTTTCAGTAAGTGAAGAATAGTTTACACCTTGTTTACACTTCTATGCATAGGTCACCTAAGAGTACATAAAAACATCTATTTAGATTACAATAGTTTTAATGTGATATTCAGTGTATGTAACTGAATAGTGAGTATTTGATAATATTTTTCATAGAAATCATAAATTGAAGTTTTATGGAGTATATCACCTTCAAGCTATGTATTTATAAGAGAATGATTCATGCATTTTCGAAGAACAAATATTGAGGATAACTCTGTGCTACTTGGTGATCACCCGTTGATAATAATGTGACACGTCATCAGTAAAAAGAAATGGATATTGATTTGAAGTGTCGTATTTTATTAGAGGGAGTTTGTGTTGTCGTACTTTTGAAGTTGAGTATTTCAGTGGATCAATCTCTTTCACCACATGTTCATTCTGAGCAGATTGTCTCGGTGGCGCCATGTAGATTCATGTGTTTTACTAAAGCTGGATGTTAGCCTTCAATTGTATCTAGGATGCACGTTCTGACCTATTCAGGATTCGTCAGTTGAATATATTGATATTTGAACCGGGACTCAGTCCTAGTGTCTTTCATCCCAGGAATTTGTTGCACAGTCAAGTGGATAACTGGACTCAATAGCCCAGTGAATAATGGATCTGGAGCGAAATGTTCTGTAATCGAGACCCACTGTGAATTTCAGGAATAGGATGCAAGTGCATAGGGTAAAATTTACTCCTTCGATTCCACAGCTATCCAATATTCAACTTCATAAAAATATCGGATTTTATTTATTAATTAGGAATAGAAACAGTACTATAGACATCGATCTTCTTTCTTTCATAGAATGTTACAGAATGGTTTCTTCTTTATTTTTGTATGAACTTCCATGCCTTTTCAATGATTTGTTTCTTGAAATTAGAATTACCTTTCAAATGTTCTCGTCATCTGATTGTTATTAAAATGAATATATCTATTTATGTAACTGGATTTCCAACAGTAGAAACTTGTGTTGATTTCCGACAGTATTTTAACAAATCGATTTTTAAGTTTATTTAACACAGTTAAACAGTGTTTACCTTTATTCTAAGGATAACTAGGCAGTTGAATAAATAAGGTAACCAATACAGAAACATTTTTGAAAGTCAACATAAAAACGCTCACTGGTTGTCTCATATTTCATGTATAAGTGTCATTTCAACAATGTTTGAGTTACGATTAGTTGTTTGTGTTCAACCGTGTAAGTATGTTGTGTGTGTGTAATTGTGTTACGAGTATATGCATGTGTGTGATTGTGTTAATGCGTGTGTTGTTTACTTGTTACAACTGAAGTGGATTTACGGGGAACTCAAGGAGACAAGTGTTTTTAATAGATTTCTCTACAGTATTTCGTACATTATTAAACCTATTTGTGATCGATATTTTTCTCCTCTCGAAAATCCATAGTATTCTTTTAATCAAATGAGTAAAAAATATGTTTCGTTTAACCATTCAGCTTTCAATCTGTACGTTATAGGGTATAATTCCTCTTCTTCTACATCGGATCGGATATCAGACATGAATCACAATCATTTCTACCTAAAATGGGTTTGGCATCAAACACATCAATTCGTATTACACCAATGAACGACATCAGTACAGTGCTAATTACTTCTAATATGATCTTCCTATTCAATAACCGATCATATATATAATGGTTTTATTCACTGCAATTAATACTTCATCAATGTATGGAGTGAAACTAAATTTCGATCCTCAGATTGGTGAAACCAATAAGCACCATGCATTTGATAAATATGTGAAAGTAGGCAAACGAATAGTTTCATAATAAACTGGATATCCGTTACTTTGATATCTGCACAAGACGTCGTAAAGCTTCACTAATAACAGAGGCAGATGTTTTAGTGTTACAAGCCACAGGAATAGAAATAAGCTGCCATATCTACGAAAGCATCACACTTCATTTGGCTAGTCAACTGAAAGTATGTTGGAATATGTCGACGCTTAAAAGTCTTCATTAGAATTCAATGGAATGCAGTGATCGAATCGATGTGTGTCAAGGTTCATTCTGGCGAAAGTGTTAAAGTTTTAGGAGTCTGAGGACAGGAAGAGGGTTTGTTTACTCTCGATCAAGGAATCGGAAGGATAGTCAAGACAAACGACAGATTAGCAAGCATGTTTAAGTTAGTGGTATTAACGCCGTAATTGTATTAGTATCAAATGATGAACAAAATATTTGGACGAGATGTTATGTAGTTAATTAATAAGCATTTACACAATAGACAAAATCTTCAGCACAGGAATTCTAAAAAGAATTATCTACATTAGCAAAATGTAACACAAATCTAGAAATATCGATTTTTGTCAAATTAATACTATTCTGGTTTATGTGATAATTTCATGGACAAAGGGTTTCATTTATGCAAATTAGTGAATATGTTCCGAAATTGTCTATGATGTACTAGTCGTTTCAGTTATTCATATCTATTTAGGAGGTCAAATACTTCTACAACTCAAAAACATACCGACTTATGCATTATTGATCATTTGTTCTTCCAATGAATTTCATTTTGCTCACATAAACCGTTGTCATATAAATGGATACCTTGCAACAGATAACATAGATTTTTCAATATTGATTTGTCTAACACATGTGACAAGATGTAATAGAATATTGTGCTAATTCAATGAGCTGAATTACATACCTACATGCGTTTCAGACTTGTATGAAAAAATGGAGTCGCTGTAATTGACAGTTGAACGAAACTACAAATAATTAAGAGAATTGAAATATGAAACTCAATAATTTCTGCTGAGTACACGTGACTGTATCGTACCAAAGCTACTTTACTCTGATGATGTTTGAAATGGATTGCAGTGCCTGCTCTCAAATAATTTTAACAAACCTGAGAGTCGGAAAAGTGCACATATGATAGTCAGCACATTTTCTAATATTTTGTTGTCTTTTGCGATATTTGTCTCAATTATTAAGATAATCATTCTTCCTTGTCTTCACAACATAAACCTGAATTGTTAACATTTGTTTGAGAATTTCGTGGTAATAGTTTCCAAACATAAATTACATCAAAGTGAGCTGTACAACGTTCATAGTCATGTGCTATGAGCTGCACAAAGAGATGTTACGACCATCAGTAATTATGTTTCCATTCACCTCGACACAAAACGATTTCTCCATCATATTTGATAGGATTAAATTGGGATTGTGAACATGTTTATAGTTCTCGTAAATACTCAACCACTATGTTAATGTAAGGCTGAAACATTCACATCTCTTTCAGTCATTGACACATTTCAGTAATTAGTCTTGATGTGTAAGGGAACTGAGACCAGTGATTGGATGAAGGAGACATCAACATTTAGGAATTCATTTGTCATTAATTATATACGTTTTCAGAAATACTTCCTTTATGAGTCACCATGCGAAACTAGTAGACTAAAGTAATTTTGAAATCTATTTTGACGAACGTTTTATGCAATGAAAAATGTTGCTTCATCTCTGTTTTTCATACATCATTTAGATTATAATGGTAAAATGTTTAGAATATTAGTGAAAGATGAGCTTCGATTCCTTGTCAATCTGATTAAACATATTCTAAAGTGAACATTTGTTCGTATTTTGCTTTGCAAGTATGATCGGTACAGTTTGTTTACGAGAAGAGAACTTTTGAACAGTTCACCTCCGATTTCGGAAAGTCAGAACAAGACTAATCGACCATTCTATTTCCTATATGATCTTAACGAATATATATGGAGAAGATAGGCGACAAGTATTCTCGTGAATATATAGATTTACAATCAGACCCGATGTGCAGCGAATGGACTGAGTTAACAAGGGAAGTATGCATATGTAAGCATCTCATTCATCTAGAGGAGGAATTCCAGATGCATCGTTGCCTGACGGTATGTTTGCTAACAATTGATTATATGATACACATTTCAATGAATCATAAGGAGCATAAATATTGAATGTGATCTATTCACGTAATCAAGAAACTATACAAACTTAATCTATTTTCAGTGGTTAACAAACACACTACTGTTTATAAACTGAAACTTGTTGCTCTCATAGATATATATGAATATACTTCAAATGTCTGGGATAGGTTCATTCACTGAAATGATCAGTGGTTCGGTTTATCTGAAATATTTGGGTCTTAAATTCAATAACTAGGTTATTACTAGATTATAGCATGGACGTTTCACAGTCACAGAATATGTGCATTGTATACATCAATTGTGGAGGAATGTCAATAAACAAACATCCTATCAGTTCATAATTATCATTGAAATATTCTACACGTTGTAATTTTACGATTGACACTCATGATCCACTTTTACAGTGACCGTGCACTAAATACGATTCGAAAATTACCTCATATTAAATATCAACTTTGTATTCTTCTACACATATTCAGTAGCAACTAGAAATTAAACTGAAATTACCCATCCTGGAAAAGATCTATATAACGAGATATAAAGAGAAAAGAGTCTTGGTTATTTGTTCGAATAACAGTTTATTTGAATTGTTTCTCAATAATGAAGATGTCTCACTTTCGATTATATAAAATTACCACAGATAAAATTACCACACACAAAAGCACACACTGGCCACAATATGATAATAGATCGACCAGTACAAAAATCAATCTGGAAGCAAAATCTCAGTCATACTAATATTTAGTCAATTCTGTTTTATGATCTTCATTCAACCTGTATACATTTCTGTGTTTGTTGGTGGGGAGATGAATTCGGAAAATGATGAGTATTACAGAAAATGGTGTTTGTAAAGTGAATTGGGTTATGCTGTGTGCAGAAAAATCAGATGTGTGTAACAATGTTTGTTATGGTGGCATTCTGGTGGTATTTCTCTTGAATTTTCAGTTTTTAATCCAAACTAACCAGATTTGAAGAGAAGAACTGCTACATTGCCCATATAGAAGTAGATGAAATGTTTTGTTTCATGTGTTACATAGCTGCAATAGAAGGAGGGAAATGAAAATCCAGTGAGCAATATATACACAAATTTCAGAGTAAGAAAATCTTACGAACTTCGGTTGAATTCACCAATATAAAATAGGAAATTCCACAGGATGCATAGAATGACAAGATCTGAATAAAATTCCATCAAAATAGATAGTTTGACTTGCTTACGGATTGGATGGAGAAGTATGAGAAATGAATATGGAACTGTTGATAAGTTCTCAGTGATTTCATCGTTTATCATTTTGATCCAACTGTCTGTCATTCAACTAAGTTAAGTTTGTAATTATTACTCTAGGGACTGCTGCTTAATTCATGAACGAATTACTAAATGCAATACTGATGTTGCTTTTCATTCCTACATCCAGTCAAACTGAAATCTGTGTTTTCATCGAACGTTTCGTAACTGCACTAACTTGACGTAAACTGTACCTGAACTAGACATTCTGTTTATAAACAGAGTGAATGACTGAAGTAACGCAGATATAAGAGACATTACGATTAAACATGGAAATATCTTCTGATTGATCAGATTGACATGGTCAAATTACATGTACACTTTTGAATTCCAATTAAGTTACATAATCCCTTATGCATTGTTACGATCTCGAGATTGTAACTTCAAATGATTTCTGTCTTTGTATACACAGTCAGTGAATTAGATTGATTACGTATTAAACAATAAATATTTATGTCGAGTCACAAAATTTTACTAACCTTCCGAAATTTCTCCCAACAATACAATGCCATGTAGGATTGTATTTCTTGTCAAATTCTTTCTTTATAAATGCTGCTATATCTTTTTCGACACTATATTTCTCTAAAGCTTGTGCAGCACAATCAACAGCGTCTTGTTGCATATCATCTGACATATCGGCATTTTTAACTACTGCTTTATGTTCATGCATCATTATTTTCTAAAAGACTTTTAAAATGAGTGCGGATAAATTGAGTAGACGTTTACTACCTAATTGTAATTTTTAATCTCAAAACAGACACTATTTATATCTTTAGGTGTATCATAGTTTTGACCTTATTATAAATGCAATGAAGTGCTAATTTAGTAGCTTGGCTTCAAAGATAATATATGTGTGTAGGTATGTAGATAAATATGTATAAATTGAGTGGCAAAGATTTCAATTGGCTCATACACAATCTTGACGTACATGTCTTATCAGTCTGTTTTAAATCACCATCATTACAATTACAACAATATCAATGATGGGTATAATGACAACGAAAGAAAGTTATGAATCTGTATTCAATAACTTTTCCTCATTAAAACAGTAAGATGTGCTTTGTACTTTAGCAGTTTCCCTGGCTTACGATATTTACTTGCTAGTTTCTTTGTTGTTTCATATTCCCTTCTCTCTCAGCTTTCCTGCCGTCGTTGCTAGTTCCCCCATGTATTTCTGCTTGCCGGCTTTAATGCTTTTCTTTACTTGGTCGTTTGCTTTTGCGTAGTCTTCTTGTACCTTGACGTTTTCTACTTGTGTTCGACTGTTGTTAATTGCCATTTTCTTGTTCTTCCTTTCTTCAATCTTATCCAGGGTTCCCGTGAAGATCCGTTCCTTAAGAAGGTGCTTCTTGCCACTCAGAACCTCCTGACACGTTTTAGTCAGTGCTTCTTTGATCCCTTTCCAGTTGTCCTCCATCGTACTTTCTTCTTATTTCAGTAGATCCTGTAGAGCCTGAAACCTGTTGTTGAGAGTTATCTTGAATTGGTTGAGTTTGTTAGTATCTTGAAGGAAGGCTGTATTGAACTTTTGTAATACTGTTTCACAGTTGTCCAGTGTTTCTTTAGATTCAGTTTCATCTTGGCCACATCCAGGCAGATGGTGATCTGCTCTATCTGGTTCTCTGTGGTGTGGTCTGGTGAAACCCATGTAACTTTGTTCATGCATTTGTGTGGAAATGGTGTGCCGCCTATAACCAATTTGTTGAGTACACATATATTTGCAAATCTCTCCCCACTTTCATTTTTCAATTTCAGTCCATGTCGTCCAATTATATCTTCATATCCTGTGTCGTTCACTGCGACTTTGGATTTTTGATCTCCCATCAGGATGGTGAGGTCCTTTCTTCGGCTCTTCGCTAACTTAATGGTGTTCCCGGTCTCCCACATTGTCTGGAAGTTTCATGCACCTATGAAAGAGGTGCTTTGGTTGTTAGAAGGGGTATCGGCCTCGTGATTTCCAAAAAATCTCGGATCATAAATCTTCCTTCAACTATCAGGACAGAGTTTAAATGGTTTGAATTATTTTCTCTGGTTAGCGTTTGGCTAGCAGGTTAGTTTTCAATATGGTGAGGTCGCTAACCCATGCCCAATCAACCTTCTTTGTATGGGCTTGGGAGAGGTAGTAACTCTAGAAGAGCTACAGATGGAGGTGAAAGCCAATACATAGTAAGACTAAACCTTTTTCGAAACAGTTTAGGCATCCATCGTATCACAAAATAACTGTCCAATAAGATGCATCGGTTTGGATGAATTATCATCGTGTTTTGTACACAGTACTGAGTATCCATCTATCCATCCATTGTATTACATCATAAATTGGAGAAAGTAACTCGAATGATTCATAATAAGTTCAGGAATGACATTGTGGATTACTAGTCGGTAACAGTATGAGTGATGAGCTTCAATCTCAATCGTGATTTCGTAACTAATGCTATAAGACTGAAAATGATCTATGTTTGAGTTTCTATTTATGGTGTAAATAACATCATGTCTTCGTGAATGTTGTAATACCAAGTGAATGCTTTTCTATCAAAGTAGAACTAAACTACTTGATTTATTATTCAGTAGATGATTTTACAAGGTTGATTTAACAACGCCACAAAATAATCCTTTTCTCGGTTGAATTGCTTGTTCTCAATCATCATTTACATAAACATTAATTCACGTATGACAATCATCGTTAAATGATATCCTCGAATTTATTTTTCCAAATACAATGTGAAGAAGGATAATAGTTTGATCTGATTGATGATAGAGGTTGTATATAATTATAGTTGACTTGATGATTTAGTGTATATTTGTTTATGTTGGTACGAATCACTGTTTTGAATAAAGCCAAACAATGCTCAACGTTATGATACCACAGTGTTACCTCAACATATTCAACTCTTCTTCTATACAGAGTTCAGTGATGAGGAAGATGTGGAAATGTCTACGCCATCAAGTTGGATACTATGGTATGTGCCACACGGTATATTGTATTACTTTTCAAAATATTGTCTTTTGATCACAGATTTCGACATAGGAAATCCGTTATCGGATTTCATATCACATCAGTTTCTGCATTCAAGCAAATGATTGTATACAATCGTCGAGAATATTTCCACCCAGATTTTCTCGTATTCAGTATATACCAGTATGACGTATCTAGAATCATGAAGACGTGGAGAATTCACATGAGATTTAAATGCGAGTATCCCTATTTCAGACACCTAAACACTGATCTATTCAGGACAACGTGATTGGTGACATTGAAATCACTGTTCACTGATGGAATAATATTTCAAATTATCACACGATTAGAAGAGGATTTCCTCAGAAGTGAATGGTTGATTTCAATGAACAATTAAGTTGACAATATTGTTTTCTTTAAAACTCACGACATTTAGAACACTGAATTTGTCTAGATTTTTGACTTTCTAATCTAATACCTAACTCGATTTCTACAATATTTATTACACAATAAACTACAATGCTTGCACGTCATTTATATGTCTCTGAAAATCCTACAAACCAATGTGGGTAAATTCGAAAGATCATTCATAAAGTTTGTTGATGTACTTCAGAAGAACTGTAATCACTACATACTAAGCTAAATTCGCTTGACATTTTCAGACCACTGTGCTTTAAACCACAATAGAACACCTGTGTACCAGGGTAATAAGAAGGAATTATTTATTACCACTGTACAAAGTGTGATCAACTATGAAGATGATCGATCTCAAAAGACAATAGCAGAATTATTATCAGAAAGAGTTTTTGTGGAGATTTCAGTGTTTTCATAGTTGACTGGGTGAGTCAATTGACGCTAGACCACCAAGGGAAACCTGGAAACAATGGACAGCCGTTTCGTCCTATTGTGGGGCTCCTCAGCAGTGCGCATCCACGACCTCGCCTCGCAAGATTCGAACCCAGGACCTACCAGTCTCGCCAGAGATCAGAATTGTCTAATTTAGGGTTAGTCGGATAACTAGAAGTTCACTTGAAAGTGTAGTAGGCGCTGGTGTAGTCCATAATGAATAATGATAATGATAATTGGCACTGAGATAATTGAAATTCTTCTCAGTTGAAAACTAATTTGACCGTTCATCTTCTTATATTTGTTATTCACCTATCCAGAAAAAGATAAAATTCTTAGATTCGTCACACCATATCTTATTTCCACTTCATACACTTGAATGACAAATAAATTGATTCATAGATTAGTATATTTGAATACGGATCATAGAAAAACCTCAAATTCAGTCCAAATATTATCGCTTTCATAGGTTTTTTTTCATGAAAATTTAAATGATCAGCATTCGCTTTGACACAGTCGTCAAATTATACTGAATGCTTATTAAGTTTCCTTTTTGTTCATTCGTTACTGTAACCAACCCGATGAGTACAAACCACTCTAAACAACGTTTTGTATACGCGTTGAGCTCAGCATGAGGTCATACTTATTTAATATCATCCAAGTGGTGGGACTATAATTTATGGACGAACCAATCAGATTTAGAATAACAGGTTTTGGATTTTGACGTGAAATTCACCCATCCATTTGTTCAAATAGCGTTTTTGAGTTTTAACTGATGTCAGTTCATGAAGAAAATCATTAATCCAATTCCCAATCCTAACCATCAATTGTAAATCATAACCCTCATTCTTCAAACTGCTTTATAACCATCATTTAGCCATAGTAAGTAGGTGGATATTCTCAAGGTCATTAAGGTGCCACTCAAAGGTCATCCATAAATTATTACCTCACCGTCCAAGTAATTGACCAGTTAACGAAATAATCTCGATAAATCCAATGTAAATCTTATTGGCATTAGAAATATCATATACTGTGAATACGTAAGAAACTATTGAGTAATCTCATTTTGATTTTTCGAGTTTCTACTAAGATTCTAAGCTTGCTAATCGCTGGAATGTACACAACACTGTCCATTTCTCAACAGAAACCTACGATGACTTGACTGAATCAGTGCATATAGATTTCGAATCCAGTAGAAGATACAAACACAGACACATCCTAATTTATTTACTTTCCATAGGTCACCATTTACTTGAACACTTGGTACCGATGAATCAACCCGTGGAACAATGAATACAGTTGCATTTCGATACCTTATTGAATTTGTCAATCAATAAAGTGACACAAACAACTTCAGTCATAAGACCAGTCACTGGTTGGAGTCACGTTTAATAAGGGGACAGATAGCTGTGTACTGACGTGGAAGACTCACACATCATACACTTGATCATTAATCCATAGGAGAAGATATAACATGATTTGCTCTTCTTTAAGAAATGTAATACGATAGAAACACATTGATTTAATAGAAGTAACAGTAAATATTGAATTAAGAGACAGTGATCAATTACGGGATTCATTAGAAAGATGATCGTAAAACTTCTGAGTTGTCTAAGTCGTAGAAATAATGTTGCAGGAAATCTAATAGCAGTACACAAACCGGTTTAAGAAAGCGTTTGACAGTCTGGACAGGAGAACATTACGGAAAATTCATCGACACTATTGAGTTCCTGAGAAGATTGTCAACGTTATCATTCGGAACTCGCAAGACGGACTACAGTGCAAAGTGGTGCATGGAGGACAGCTGACAGATGCATTCCAAATGAGGACAGGAGTCAGACAATGCTGTCTATTCTCCCCCCTCACATTTCCTCTGGTAATTGACCTGATTATGAAGATCTCGACTTCGTGGGGGGGGAGCACGGAATACAATGGACATCTCAGAATCAACAACAAGATTTGAACTTCGCAGATCACCTAGCCCTCCCATCACATACACACGAATAAAATGCAGATGAAGACAGCAACTGTAGCAGCAGCCTCTGCATAGATGGTCCTCCACATTCACAACGGAAAAAGCAATTTTCTCGAATACAACACGGAGAACACCAACCCAATCACGCTTGATGGCGAAACTCTGGAAGAGGTGGAAACATTCAAGTACCTGGGAAGCATCGTTGATAAACAAGGAGGATCGGATGCAAATGTGAAGGTGAGGATTGGCAGAGCGAGGTCAGCATTTCTACAATTGAAAAACATACGGAACTCAAAACAACTGTCAACTAACTTTAAAGTGAGAATCTTCAATAAGAACGTCAAGACAGTCCTACTGTATGGAGCTGAAACGTGGAGAACTACTACATCCATCGTCAAGAAGGTACAAGTATTTATAATCAGTTGTCTAAGCAAAATACTCAACATCTATTGGCCGGATAATATCAGCAACAGCTTTTTATGGGAGAGGACAAACCAGCTTCCAGCTGAAGAGGAAATTAGGAAAAGACGTTGGAAGTGGATCGGACATACATTAAGGAAATCACCAATGTGCATCACGACTCAATCCCCAACTTGGAATCCGGAAGGGAAGTGGAAAAGAGGAAGGCCAAAGAACACATTGCGCCGGGAAAAAGAGGCAGATATGAAAAAGATGAATAAATATAGATGAAGACAACAAATCCAGCAGCAGTCTCTGCATCAATAGGCCTCAACATACACAACAGAAAAAGCAAGACCCTCAAATACGACACAGAGAACGCAAAGCCAATCACATTTGATGGGGAAAATCTGAAACTTCCACGTACCTGGAAAGCAACGTCGTTGAACAAGGAGGATCCGATGCAGACGTAAAAGAAACGATTGGCAAAGCAAAGGCAACACTTCTACAAGTGAAGAACATATGGAACTAAAAGTAACTGTCAACAAGCATCAGTCAGAATTATCAATACGACTGTCAAGATAGTTCTACTACTTGTAGATGAAACTTGGACAACTACCACAACCATCATAAAATTGTACAAGTATTTCAATGTCTCCTATTGTCTACGAAGGTACTCAATTTTCGCTGACCGGATTCCATCAGCAACAGCCTACTGTGTGAGAGAACAAACCAGTTTCAATCTGAAGAGGAAATTATGAGAAGACGATTCAAGTGGATAGGAAACACATCCCGAGATCATCGAACTGCAGTAAAAGGTAAATGCTAACTTGGAATCCAGAAGTGATAAAGAAGAAAATTAGACCAAAGTAACGCACGACATCGATAACTGAAGGTAGACATCAAATAGAATTCGGAGATAACCGGCGAGAAGAACGAAGGACAGAGTTCGATGGAGAACCTAGAAAGGTGACCAACACTTCTACACGTGGTATTATGGGCGCAAGTGAACAAGTTTAACAGATTTGAGTAAGTAAGAAAGGGTTATACAATCGAAACTTTACAATTTCTCAGTTCTCAAAACTACCACTCTTATTAATTTGAACTGATTTGTCAATTCGATTCGGACAAAATACCCTACGTTATAGATTGCCATGTGACTGAAATATTTTGTGAAATCATGAAATATAATGAATTAATGTTATTCTGCATCAATTGTTGATTTTGCTTAATTCAAATTGATAACGGAAGCCAACGGTATGCATTTTTTTCAGTTACATTTTTTGTCTATAGCTTGATTTATGGAATTTAAAAAAAATGTCCTTATCTAGTCCTCTTAAATTGTAGACTTTGGTTGGTTGCGAATAAAATAAATGTCTTTTGAGAGTAACTATTATGCTCCTAATGAAACATAAAAGTAGATTGACAATTAATTTTTTTGAAAAATTAAACTCTTTTGTCCGTTACCAATTTTTATTACTTTGTCAAGAACAAATTGTGAGATAAAACAACATACATAAGTGAATATTATTTCCAATTAGATCATCATTAGACATTACTCTAATATACAGTAATATTTATATGCATATACAAAGTTATAAAGCCAATTAATAAAGCACTTTATGGGTCAGTGATAACGGTGGGATAGATTACATAAATAAAAGTAATAAGTAAAGTGTACGAATTCATAGTGGGATGACAAGTGTAGTAGTTGTGACCAAATTGAGACAAAACTGTCGTATCTCTTCATCTGTCCCGATCACGATGAAGGATATGATTATCACTAAGGTATACACAGTCATAATACAAATACATGCTGACTACTATCGATATGTCGTCTAGAAAAACATTAATATTATTGAGTGATTTCATTTGTTATTGAAATTTTACACTGAAATATTTCATTTGTGCATATTGTTGTGTAGCGTAGTTTAGTGATAACATGTGCTAATTCATACAGATTCAGGTACAACAGATGAATCATATAGACAACCTAAACGTAAAATGTCAGCATATTTTATTGATGTTATTTCATAGTTTCATGATTCTTTTCTAGACTAGATTCTTGTTATATCCCGAGGCGAATTCTGAATGGTAACTTTTGAGGACTTTATATGGACCAATGTGATATGTATATTTCCTATTCAAAATTGTGACTATATACCGTTGTGGTCATCTAACTCTTCGACCATATCTCGTCGTTACTGGAGGCTCTTGAACTAAGACAGTATACTTTAGAATAATGAGGATTCACTAAACATATAATTTTTCTCCCTAATATTTCGTTTTTATTGTTTTCAAGTTTCAAGAAGCTGAGAAGAATCCACGGAATAATGAGATTCATGTTATTCTGCTACAGTCTTTGTTCTTTCTTCATAGAAATCAAGATAATCGGTTACTAACATTTGTCAAACAATTGTAAGTAGTAGGAAAATTTCCATTTGTTTATAATTAGCTGAGTAAGATCTTTTGATGAGGTTGGGACCAAAGATCAAACTGAAAAATTAAGCGGTCCGAAAAATAATGCAGTTTCATCATGGAACACTACTTTACTACTTATTACCCTGTGTAAAAACCCGATACACTTGAATTTAGCACTTTCCAATATACTGTTAGCATATGTAATGAATATTAAAACATTCGCCAGCAGTGGATTGTCTCCTTATTTCCTTTCATCGACATTCTGCCCGGGAAAAGACTTACAGACATTTTGAATGGAGAAATAATGTCAGGTGGTCTTCAACCAATCATCTTTGTACTTGCCAAACAAATAATTATTGTCTGATTGGCTATCATGTTTCAGATGCATTATCGATCTCGACCAATGAAAATTCTTCAAAGACAATCAATTATGGACCACAAAATACTGTCACTATTACTGAGATGATATGTTTTTCACATCGAAAGTTGAACTAAGAAAGTATATTTTAGAATATTGAGGATTTAATAAACATAATAAGTGTTCTAATGAAAATGAAGTAAATTAGAAACATTAACGGATTATTATAATTACTGGATATCCTAAAACACTTTCATAACAAAACTTAAGTGCCAAGTAAGTCTGTTGTAATCATTTCTTATAATAAGTTTGCTCTGTTTCTTATGCATCTTTGCCAATAAAGTGTTCCGTAATTTTCATACTTTTATTTAATGCTTTGAGGACAATGCACCTGGAAGTTTCTTACACATTGTTTCACATATTAAATTTATAAGTGACCTATTTCATCATTCAATGTAGAGTCTGTCAAATCATAGTTATGTCAAACGTATCAGTTTTATTTCAGGTAATTAAACACGTGAAATATTGGTTTTCAGTGAATGGATTAGTACTTGAGGTAATTTTATGATGCATATATAAACATTGGAATAATACTTCCATCCACTTACTTACTTACGCCTGTTACCCCTCGTCGAGGAGCATAGGCCGCACACCAGCATTCTCCATCCAACCCTGTCCTGGACAACCTTTCCAGTTCTTTCCAGTTGTTATTCATTCTTTTCATACCTGCTTCTATTTCCCGGCGTAATGTGTTATTTGGCCTTCCTCTTTCCCGTTTCTCTTCCGAATTCCAAGTTAGGGCTTGTCTCGTGATGCAGTTCAGTGATTTCCTATGAACGAAAGAACTCCTGGATTACAGAAATGATAATAAGTTTCTTACGTGTGAAGTGTGACTCACATAAGCTTAAAATCACTTGGTTTCTGTGATCCACGTAACCGAGACAGGTTGAAAATGTGATGGAGTGGAAATATTTTAATGATCGATTCTGTCATGGAGGTGAGTTATACATAGAATTATTAATAATAAGAAAGCACTTGAGAAATTCAGGTAATTTAGTATTTGGTTGAATTAAACTTCGATCCCATTCATTCTTGTGTCATTTACATAGCTTGACATTATGTGGTTTGTTCTGAGTTCTCCTGAGTGCGTGGAAAATTTACATCTTCAATTACTAGATTTCTCTATTTCAACTGACAACCTAGAAGTCTTGTTTCCTAGTCTGAATCGAAAGACGGTAAATTACCTGGGAGAATAGTTGAGATGACTTGATAAATTGATATACTCAGAAAACACGTTGATATGAGAATGGTTTGTAGTCATTTTATATAAATGTTAACTAAAACAGACCATACTTGTGAAAATAGTTTGTATTTTGTATCCCTCTCATCTACGAAGCGTTGTACATGATTTCTGTGAAACTCTTCATTGATGTCAACTCGCGAACTAAAACGTATTTGCGAATTGAAGATTTACTTGTCTTGTTCGCTAACATTTGTAAACTATGTCGTTATCTGATGATCCTCAACCTACGAGTTTGGTTGGTTGGTTAAGAGAACACTGTTGTCTAATCAGTGGATCCTGAAAAATGGATCAACTGAATGTTGATCCATACTTATTTGTTCAGTGCATTTGTAATCAATACTCAAAGTTATAATGAGAAGTGATTTCTAATAATAACGGGGTGAAGCGATTATGTCGTAAAGTGATCGTGTGTGTTTGTATTTTTGTAAACAATAAGACAGAAACTATCGGTCGACAACGTGTTTTCTACAAGAATAAAGGGTATTGCAAAGTAGCATCTTACTAAGTTGAATCTTGTGGTTTGATGATTATTGAATCGGTTATTCTGATAGCTGACACTTCAAAAAATTCCACATTAAGTAAAGCCACCTAAATAGACGTCATCATCTTCACTCCCATGACACTTAACAGACTGAATGAAAGAGGTTAAGGAACATTGATTTTTTCGGTACACCAATCTTTATTTAACAAGTGAGTTCAGGGAATAAACTTGTGTGTAAGTTTTAAGTGGCAGACTGATGGTAATGAAATCGCAAACAAAACATAAAAAGAGTGTAAATGGTTAAAAAGTTAGGAAAACAAAACACCAACTGTTTTATGTTCGACTACTGAGTCAATATACAACTACATATGCATATATACGTGTATATTACTTACGCCTGTTACCCGCCGTGGAGCACCATAGACCGCCCTTCAGCATTCTCTATAGAACTCTGTTCTGGGAAATCCTTTCCAGTTGCTATTCATCCCGTTGATGTCTGCTTCTAATTCTCGACGTATTGTGTTCTTTGGCCCTTCTCTTCTCCGTTTCACCAAGTTGGCGCTTGCTTCATGATGCAGTTTGATGATTTCCTCAATGTGTGTCCCATTCACTTCCAACGTCTACTCCTGATTTCCTCTTCAGATTGAAGCTAGTTTGTTCTCTCCCACAGTAAGCTGTTGCTGATGGAATCCGGCCAACGGACATTGAGTATTTTGTGTAGACAATTGTTTATAAGTACTCATACCATTTTGATGATGGTTGTGATAGTTCTCCAAGTTTCAACTCTATATTATAGAACTATCTTGACGGTCGTATTGAAGATTCTGATTTTGATGTTGACTTGTAGACAGTTGTTTTTAGTTCTACATGTTTTTCAATTGTAGGAGTGCTGCCCTTGCTTTATCAACAAACGAAGCTCGTCATTATTCTGAAACATACTGGGTTGATATGCTAAACAAACTGACCACATCGTACCATAAAATGGAAAGTAAGATTTGTACAAGATTTGGCCGAATGTGGCTGTGAATAGGGGGTACAGTAATTGATGGGCTAGGGATAACTCAAGAATGATAAATCGTATAATAATAGTCTTTAGGTCAAAATAAAGCTTATGATAAGAGAAACACAAATATGAATAGTTTAGTTATATATATATATTTATTTAAACACATAAATATTGGTACAAGGAAGCACCAGATACATATGCGCCTCACAAATTTCATTTGATTTGTGTGAGGGCTGTGATACTGCCCAGGTGCCCAGACTGAAGTAGGTGGTTTTCTTAGGGGGCCACACCCCGAGCCTTTGACCTAAAGGTTTAGTCCACAAGGCAGTGGAGCATCGTGAGGAGATGCAGTCCCATGGTAGCCGGTGATCAATGATTGATTCATACGCCATTTGTTCCCTCAGGATACTGGAGCCCATGTGCACCATTGATTTGGAATCAGGGTTTTCCAACTCCCCTAAGTGGACTCGCCTTGTCCACCAACACGGTTAAAGCGCCGGACATTCGCTTTTCGTCCTCTCAATTTTGTGAAAAACACCCCCGCCACGAGAATGCAGTGAGTAGGACTTCCCTGTCAGAGGCTATATATTCGCTGGCCATGTAAGAGCATTTGGAGAGGGAGAGCGGACTCTCCCCACTCTCGGCCGTACCAGGGCATTTGGGGGCTAATAGTTTAGTTACTTAACAATTATACAATAAGAAATATACATATCACATTGGTCCATATAAAGTCCTCAAAAGTTACCATTCAGAATTCGCCTCGGGATATAACAAGAATCTAGTCTAGAAAAGAATCATGAAACTATGAAATAACATCAATAAAATATGCTGACATTTTACGTTTAGGTTGTCTATATGATTCATCTGTTGTACCTGAATCTGTATGAATTAGCACATGTTATCACTAAACTACGCTACACAACAATATGCACAAATGAAATATTTCAGTGTAAAATTTCAATAACAAATGAAATCACTCAATAATATTAATGTTTTTCTAGACGACATATCGATAGTAGTCAGCATGTATTTGTATTATGACTGTGTATACCTTAGTGATAATCATATCCTTCATCGTGATCGGGACAGATGAAGAGATACGACAGTTTTGTCTCAATTTGGTCACAACTACTACACTTGTCATCCCACTATGAATTCGTACACTTTACTTATTACTTTTATTTATGTAATCTATCCCACCGTTATCACTGACCCATAAAGTGCTTTATTAATTGGCTTTATAACTTTGTATATGCATATAAATATTACTGTATATTAGAGTAATGTCTAATGATGATCTAATTGGAAATAATATTCACTTATGTATGTTGTTTTATCTCACAATTTGTTCTTGACAAAGTAATAAAAATTGGTAACGGACAAAAGAGTTTAATTTTTCAAAAAAATTAATTGTCAATCTACTTTTATGTTTCATTAGGAGCATAATAGTTACTCTCAAAAGACATTTATATTGTTCTCAATAAGATTGTTCGCTTAATAGTGTAAACATTTGTACTAAACAGTCAACAGTTTTAATGATCCGTATTCATGTGACTCGTCCTACGTTTTTTGTCATCTCACAAGTTTCGTATTAAGCCTTAATTTTTTGAAAGTTTAAATGTTACTTAAATGAACATGTGTTTAATCCTCAGTTAACAATTGTCATAAATGAAATGTACAATTAATGATGTGTCAAATAACATAATAAAAGCTTAATGGTGGTTTCAAATCATAAGGTTTAAAATTAAACCATTTGTAATTGTGATTAATGGTAGTAGATGCTGAATAACTGAAAAGAAATCCTTGTTTACAATGAAGTGATATGATTGCGAATGAAAATGAATGCACAGATAGAAGTTTGTATGATATGTTGCTCATGATTAGCCATCTTATAGGCCGAAACACTATGTTGGGATGTAAATTTGCCTGAGATGGACAGTCCATAACATCATATTAATCTGTTGTCAATGGTTATTGAAATAATTCGTGGCGAGAAACTCAACCTTCGTGGTTCAGTTTAAACTACATTTCGTGCGTAGATGTTTTGCTTTGAATGCAAATAACTCATTCCGTCTGCAGTGATGTCAACAGAGGTGACTTTATTGAAACAAATCTCTGACGGAATTCAAGTTATTTATGACTGATTGCTTCAATGCCATATAATCACATTAAATATCACTTTCAAGAATTATTGAATTTGTTGCTTTTAGTTGTCCAAACTTCGGAAACATCAATCTATCTTTTAGTACATCTATAATGGGCTCAAGCTTTCTAGAACCCATTCCCTCTCGACTCCTTGGTCTACCCTTTTGTTCGTAGAGCGGTGGTTCCTTTACGTCCAATTCTAGACATGTCAAACTCACCACACAATTCAACAGCGAAATGGTTGGCGAAATTGTCAGAACCATTACACCAAGACTTGATTAAGCATAGTGTTAAAGATGTATTTGAATTTTGAATACAAGCCATGTTGTCACTAGACACGACATCTTTGTTTACTGGCATCCTACTTACAGAAGATCATCGAACACATATGTGAACAACTGCTGGAAAAGAAAATGGAGAAACCGATTTCCATAAATTAAATGAAGAAGCTTCTGTTGAAATGCGCTATGAATATCTATTTTATGTCTAATAATTTACTGTGCAAACAAGTAGGTTGAGTATCTATGTGATCACCCCTAGGCACAATCCACGCTAATATATTCCTGTCTAAACTGGAAAATGGATTGTTGAAAGACATCCTAAATAAGCTATTTTCTTGCTGTTGATATAAAGGTGACACATTAGTCGTATGTGACGAAAGTAGCGACAAACAAGAACTGTTGAACAGTTTGAATAACGTCCACCAAGATATTGTGTTCATCAGCGAAGAGGAGAAAGATAATAGTATTGTTTTTCTTGATGTCCTACTTTCTAGAAGGATAGATGGTTTCATAAAAAGAAATGTATTTAGAAAGATTACATGGATAGGTCAGTATACCCATTTTCATGACTTGACACTTCTTCAATACGAAATAAATTTGGTCGAATGTTTCGGCTACAAAATCAATTTATGATGTTCTGGGGATAGTGTAGATATCAAAATATATAAACTAGAGAACACATTACGAAATAACGGCTATCTAGATAGTTTCGTCGAAAAACTTTCTTTTAGAAAGTCAAAACGAAGAGACGCTGACACGGTCAGTAAAACACCCTTTATTCAAAACTCAATTTGTTATCGTAATCACCTTGATAACACTTCACTTAATACATTTTGTATTCACACAACTTTACCAATACTAATATTATTACTATTGTTATTGTTATCATTATTACCCCGATTAACATGACGCAATCCTCCTACTGTGCGTTTTATTCACACGACTTTTATTTTATTACATTAGTAATATATTGATTACGACTTGATAGTTTACGACAAATTATTCTGTTCCTTGTTAAATGGCTTTTCTAATTTACAAGGAACACAATTTCGAAGTATTCATGTCGTAACAGATGCAAACGTTCATCAATTTTGACATATAACATTGTCAAGTCCATTAGAGAATGCGTTAGTTTGGCCTTTGTAAAATATCACAATATTTATGGACTTATAACTGTAGAGTCTGATGGAGTTGTTGAAAACAATTGTTCAATCAAATATTTGTTGCTTTCGGTTGTGTATTTGTCGTCTCATATTTTAACAGTTGATGTCAGCATATTCAAGGTGTTTCATTAAATACTGAATAATAGGTTGAAATATCTTCATTTTTTAAATATCATCCAAGAAATATGTCCTTTTAAATAGCTAAAACCTACAAATACCTCATGTTGTCTAGGTATTTATGCCAATGGATAAATTAAAGTAACAATTTCAGAGCGTCTATTTCTTCACCAGTATGATGACGAATGAAAAGTCTTGGTAATTTTACCTATCATATTTAAACGTTTATATGCCTGTTTCACATCCTGTTTTGACTGTTCAACAGGTACATTATCCGGTAGAATAGTGGCTAGAAATGGAATAAGATTTGTTTAGACGGACGGCTTGTACAAACATGAGCACAAATTTACACGAGATGTTTTAAGTAATAAAAACCAAAATGTGACAGAAAAATTGATGGATCAATGTATTTGATGAGTCACTTGATTTCCACTTCAACTCTCACTGGTTTTTCTTTCATTTTGTGCTTGGATAGTTAACATTTTACCACCGTTTTTCATAGTTTATATTGTGAACTGATTTGAACATGAGGAATGCTGAAAACCAAGAACCGCTGGGGTAGTCATTCTTCCTAGTATGGCACTAAGGACACACCAGCGATCAAACACATGCTTTTACTACAAACATATCATTGTATTCAAAATTGCGATGGATTTTGTTACAAAATCAATACAGTCGATACATTTGCCAACCTCGACATGTTATCAGTTAGTTCGTTCTATTCAGAGAGTCCGACTACTAACCAACTTCCTACTTCTAAATAAACATAAGCAAATGTAAAACTAATTAATTCTTATTCATCTTTTCTGAAATTGGGAAAAAGTGAATTTGGTTCCAGTTCACAGTCCCTAGTCTCTAGTCGAAACATACAACCATACATGTTCTACACATTGTTGATCGCTATCTGAAATACTTTCACCGACCACCCTACACCAACCAAAGTCTACAATTTAAGAGGACTAGATAAGAACAATTTTATTTTTTCAATTCCATGAACCAAGCTTTAGAAAAAAACATAACTGAAAAAGCGCATTCAGTTGGCTCCGGTTATCAATGTGAATTAGGCAAAATCAACAATTGATGCAGAATAACATGAAATTATAATAATTCATGATTGCAAAAAATATTTCAGTCACATGGCAATCTATAACGTAAGGTATTTTGTCCGAATCGAGTTGACAAATCAGTTCAAATTAATAAGAGTGGTAGTTTTGAGAACTGAGAAATTGTAAAGTTTCGATTGTATAACCCTTTCTTACTTACTCAAATCTGTTAAACTTGTTCACTTGCGCCTATAATACCACGTGTAGAAGTGTTGGTCACCTTTCTAGGTTCTCCATCGAACTCTGTCCTTCGTTCTTCTCGCCGGTTATCTCCGAATTCTATTTGATGTCTACCTTCAGTTATCGATGTCGTGCGTTACTTTGGTCTAATTTTCTTCTTTATCACTTCTGGATTCCAAGTTAGCATTTACCTTTTACTGCAGTTCGATGATCTCGGGATGTGTTTCCTATCCACTTGAATCGTCTTCTCATAATTTCCTCTTCAGATTGAAACTGGTTTGTTCTCTCACACAGTAGGCTGTTGCTGATGGAATCCGGTCAGCGAAAATTGAGTACCTTCGTAGACAATAGGAGACATTGAAATACTTGTACAATTTTATGATGGTTGTGGTAGTTGTCCAAGTTTCATCTACAAGTAGTAGAACTATCTTGACAGTCGTATTGATAATTCTGACTGATGCTTGTTGACAGTTACTTTTAGTTCCATATGTTCTTCACTTGTAGAAGTGTTGCCTTTGCTTTGCCAATCGTTTCTTTTACGTCTGCATCGGATCCTCCTTGTTCAACTACGTCGCTGTCCAGGTACGTGGAAGTTTCCACCTCTTTCAGATTTTCCCCATCAAATGTGATTGGCTTTGCGTTCTCTGTGTCGTATTTGAGGGTCTTGCTTTTTCTGTTGTGTATGTTGAGGTTTACTGATGCAGAGGCTTCTGCTTCTCTTTACCTGCACTTTTTCGTGTGTATGAGATAGGAGGGCTAGGTGATCTGCGAAGTTCAACTCGTCTAGTTGCATCCATTTTGTAAATTTTATTCCGTACTTCCCTTCAGGTGTGGAGATCTTCACAACCTAGAATATGGGGAGAGGGGGAGTGTAAGCAGCCTTTTCTAACACCGGACCTCACTTGGAATACATCTATCAGCTGTCTTTCATGCACGACTTTGAAGTGTAGTTGTTCATATGAATTCCGTATGTTGTTGACGATCTTCTCAGCTACGCATACCATAGTGTTGAAGAAGGTTCCATACGGTTCTGCTATTCAAATTCCTCCGCTTTCCCATTTTTAATTTGTCTGATGGTCATCCTGATTTTGTCCATTAATAGAGTGACGTCGCTTGGAAGGTCTCTATGTTTGCTGTTTTAATGTCTAGTGTGTTCAGTGCGATCGGCTATTCAAGAATTCTGTAAATTGTTCCAACCATATGTTCTTGTGTTGTTGAATCTCAGTGATTGGCTTGTCTTCTTTGTCCTTGATTGGCCTCCCTGGTTTTCTATATTTCACTACTAGCCTCTTCATCATGTTATAATGTTGTTTTATATATTTTCATCTTGCGGCGTTCTCCGCTGATGCTGCTAGGTCTTCTACGTATTTCTGCTCGTCGTCTGTAGCTCCTCTCTTCACTCCCTCGTTTGCTTCTGTGTATTGGACCTGTGCCTTGACTTTATCTGCTCCTGTTCGGCTCTTGCTAAATGCTGCTTCATTGTTCTACCTTTCTCGAATCTTGCTCAATGATTCGATAGTGATTCATCTCTTATGATGGTACTTTTGCGACCCAGAACATCCTGACACGTTGAAGTGAATGCTTCTCCATGGTGGTGTCTTCTTTGAGTAGATCTAGTAAGGCTTGGAAGCTGTTGCTACGAGTTATCTTGGATTCGTTGTATTTGTCATTATCTCCAGTGAAGTCTGTACTAAATATTCGTAATGATAGTTGTTCAGATCTCTAGTAATTCCTAAGCTTTAGCTTCATCTTGACAACCACCAGGTGGTGATCTGAGCTATATCAGCTTCCCTCTCTTAGTTCTCACGTTTTCCATTGTCCTTCTGGAATTTTTACTGATGCAAATATGATTAATGTGGTTCTCTGTAGTGAGATCCGGTGAGACTCATCTAAATTGTGTATGTGTTTGTGGGGTAATGTTGTGCCGTTCATAGCCATTTCATTGAATGAACATAAGTCTTCAAATTTATCACCATTCTCGTTCCTTTTTTCCAGTCAGTTCATGCCATCTCATTATATATCCATAGGCGGTGTTGTCCATTCCAATTTTGGCGTTTAGATCTCCCATCAGTATGTCTCCTGAGCAATTCTTCGCAATCGATTACGGCCTTCTATAACACTGGTCTTTATCGTCGTTGTTGCTATCATTGGTGGGTGCATAATATTGAATAAAATTCATTGTGATTACCTTCTTTATTTTGAAGTATGCTTTGATGATCTTCGATCAATTAGAACCTCATCCTAGAAGTGCTTTACGTGCCTCTTTGGACAGCATCAGAGCAACTCCTTGAGCGTGTGGAACAGTTTCCATTTCGTAACCAGAGTACGGCAGCACCTTTCCTGAATCTTTCCCTTCCTGTCCAGTTTAGGTTCAATGTGTATCACTGATTCCGAATACCACCGAATTGTATCTCTTCATTTCCTGAGCTATTTGACTGATCCTTCCAATCTCAGTGATGAGGTTTCTGACCCTATAACTTACAATCCTCCTCTATTCGGGCTTGTGACCAGCAGTGACCGTAGAAGGGCTACCGACAGAGTTTAGGAATAGAACATTGTCACCATATCATTGGAGACTGTATAACCTCAAAGCCTAAAATTATACTGAATAGATTACAAATCTAGAATATTAATAATGGAAACTTCAATATGTTAACGTTTTTAATTTGAAACATTGTCATTATACTCGGTTTTATTTCTACTATTATCAAATGTACTGAAGTGTTCTTTGATTGACACTTAACTTCATGGCAATTATTATGAATTTAGAATATTAAAGATTCCCATGGTGAAAATTAGAACAACACATGTAAGCGAACAATTGTTTTCAATTAGATCGTCATCTAATATATACGAATATTTATACGAAAATGTTAGACCAATCAAGGCTATTTGAGTCAATAATCACAATGAAATAGAATACGTCATCGAGAATAATAGTTAAAAGTACAAGTTGATAGTTGGAAGACAGGCGTACTGATAGTATTAAGAAGAATAAATTACGATAACAAAAGTCTTATCAATAGTTAAACATTGGAAATAGGAGGTCTAACGTGGGTAAATAGACTTAGAATAGTGATCACAAAACAATAAAACCTTTACGTGATAAGAAGTATGTAAATAATTAAATGGTGAAGTATACAAACAGAAAGAGGCGGAAAATCACAAACAAATGATAACAAATTCATTTAGTATTGTTTGTTTGAATCTTCCCACTGATGCTTAGAACTGTAACTGGTCAGTCTCTTATTGGCCTTAATTCTCAAGCATTATAAGCAAAGTTGGATGACAACAAAATTAAAAATAAACTTTTAAAATAATAATAATGTCATTTGTTATGTCCGATCATGGAAGGGATAGGGGGGTTACAAATTTCTTCTGTACACATAAATTGGGGTGAATTAACTTAGAGTTAGTAGACCAGAATCATAATGCATAGTTTATCAACAATTATGAACAGAGTAATGTCTGTAAAGAAAATCAGTCTGATAGAGAAAAGATTTGAGTAGGTAAAACGTACGGTATTTATTTTGGTTTTATTCCATATAGAATCAATACATGATGATGATGATGAATTTAGAAAAATCTACATTACCATAATGCATAATCTCTATCAATCTGTATTGATCAATATTATTAGGTGAGAGTTTGTTTGGCACTTTTGTGACTTGTGTATTTTCTCTTTCCGTGAATTAGTTATCCATGTATTAGTTAATAGCTTAAATCAAGTTCAATACAAGTTTGTCTACAATAAAAACAAATATCAGTTTACAATAAAAATTAAAAATTATTCATACCGATGTACTCATTGAGATTAATATGAGAATAATTTCTTTGCTTCTATGAAAATGTGTTATCTGTTCTGGATAATCAATAGTATTGTGAACGAGATTTTGACAAATATGCAAAACGTTCGATCAACATTGTAAAATGTGGTATTAGTTTGGTAAACAAGTGCTATATTCTCGTGGCATATGAAAGATTGAAAGTAGTCGCAAGGAACAGTGTTGTGGATGAGTTATTACTGACACTTGAAAGAAACTGGTCAGTTTCGTTTTTTATCTAGATATTTCAACACGTAATCTTGGACACTAATATATAAGCTTCAGCTTGGACCTCATTCAATATTGAAGAGCGACAAACTATCTAGAAGAAATAAAGACTAACACGAAAGAGAAAAGAAACATATATGAACAGAAGTTATGCACAATTACATATAATTTGACCAGTACTAAGAGAGGGTGAAAAGTAATTGGATGTACAAAAGGACTCACATTGAAACCATGCATGCATGATAAAACCATACTTATTAAACAGAATCTGATGAAGTATACAAATCGGCCGAAAATACCAAATCACTTTCTTGTTACAATCTTCTTGTGTGGTCACTCAATCATTGATGTCCAAGACAGTCAGTAACCTAGGTGCATCGATATAATTGTGTGATGTTTGATATTCGATCACTGAAAGTAAATAATAACTACATCAAGCATCGTAAGCACTTTACGTGATATCAACAGTCAACATCAGTACTATGGGACGTTGACGAAGTGAGAAAACCGAATAAGTTGATTAGCAGAATCGTCATATCAGTTTATCGTTCTTTACCCCCTGATTGTATATCTGTATATGTTACATAATTTGTTTTTCAAACTACAAAACTCTACATTTTAATTCCTTCTAATGGTATGAAATATTTGTTTGAAATTAATTTGCAAAGTAGTGTTATCAGTTGTAGAACTGTTATAGGGTAAGTTCGATTGTGTAGCTTTTCGATCTTTTGGACCTTTATTTTCAGTGCTTGTTTACTACCTTACACAAAATCAAAATTATGTGGTTTAGTTTTCATACAATCTGTTGAAACTAATAATTGAGAATCAAATGACCCGTACTCCCACTTTCAGTCAATTTGTGTTATTGTCTTCATTCAACTTCTTCACTAAGTTACACTCTCGCTATTGACTTAGTCGATTCTACAGGGTATACATGGACTCTCTCAGTACCTTTGTAAGAATACACTACTGACAGACCCCAAACTATGATAAAAGGGCCATAGGTTACCATTCAATGTTCAATGGTTCTTTATCTGTTCTTGATGTTTATTACTCATGGAATTGTACGGAATGTCTTATCATGGATACTATTCAAATAAATTTGTAAACTATTCACAGGTCTTAGTTTTTAGTCAACTCGTTATTTTCACATAAATAAGAAACTTGTTGAGACATGCAGATATTGTTATGATTATGGTGTATACATAAAAATTAGTTTATTATTTCCTATGAAATAATTTGGAGTTACATTACCTAACATAAAATTCTTTCACATATCATGTGACTTTTTCTGTCCAATATTTCGTCACTAATCATGTGACAGTTTGGATTGGTTTATTTTCGACATTTGATTTCATTTTATTGAATTATGATTGGCTAATGCAATGGATGAAATTAACTCCTATCTCTTTATAGCATCTGCCTATTAATTCATGTTAGTAGTGGACATAAATCGATTATTATTTTTGTTTTGTTTTTTATTGACTCAAGGATGCTTTTAGTCCATATTATAAATATATGTAGAAACGTAGAAAAGATTCAATGCATATTAAAAATAAAGGGTTTCTTTGTCTTATTATGTTTATGACAATTAAGTTGAATATTTTCATAGTTGAAATCATGAGTCAATTGAAGCTAGACCACCATCGAAAACCTGGAAGCACTGGACGGCCGTTTCGTCCTACCATGAGACTCCTCAGCAGTGCGCATCCACGATCTCGCCTCGCGGGATTCGAACACGGGACCTACCAGTCTCGCGCCAGAGCACTTAACCGATAGACCACTGAGCTGGTCGGCATCCAACGGTGTTAATGTCTAACTTCAACCAATCCACGAAGTTTGAGCAACCTTTCACCAATTGTCTTCGGTGAGTTGTTATCTCATAACAGACGTGGTTGAACTCCACTGGTCACTGCTTCCCACTAGAACTCCAGGACATGTATCTTGAAGTCAGTCACTAGTGTTGGATATTACACGTCTTATGTATTGGATGTAAAAGCAGGTTTTATAAAAGTGTAAACACCTTGTCAGCAAAATTTCTAGACTTTTCTCCTCATAAGTAGTGTGAACAAACATTAGATTAAGATAGTACATATTGACATTAAATCATGAAAGTACTTTTTCAACAGGCTGTAATTCCGAATTCATAGTTTCTTGTTGACTGTTCCCACCTCTCACTAGTATTAATACAATAAACAGTTGATTGTGATTCTGAGGTACTTTGCTTATTGACTAAACTAAATTCCTTGGTCGGCAGCATTTTATCCATGTAGTATGGGATTATAATCATGCGAATGGTGACGTCCATTTTAGTCGATTTAACAAGGAATCAATTTTGAACATGCATTTCATATTTATAACATCACTGAGTACAGCTTTTAAGAGTTTTGTTGGGGCGATCCTGAAAATTTGTCGCAGTAGACAAGAAAGGCTCAGGAAACATTAAGAAGCATTTTATCCAATCAGCGTTTGACTTGAAGTTTTGCTAGAAAAAGTCACATGTAGAGGTTCTGATTGACTGATTACAACACTGCTACTATGTTTAGTAGCATTCCAGAATTTTCGGGAAAACCCAAGGACCTCTAAAATACTATAAAAACTCTATATTCTGTGTACATAAATTAACCTTTGGAGTAAAAAGCTTCTCGCATATTTTGCGCCTTTTCTCTCGTGTTCAAGTCGCTGTGTAGATTTAGCTTGGGGGTTACGAGACTAGCTTAGGATCCGAATATAGCGTTCAATCTACAAGACTTATCAAGTTTCAAAAAAATCACATGCCATCCCCATTTTAAATCTGTCTCACTGAGTACTGCAGTTTTATGTTCTATTGAATAACGTATAGAATTTCAGTTGATCTTTTCAATGTGGTCACAGAATTCAATCAGAATAAAATGTAGTGTAGTTTTAAACAAACTATTATAATTTAATTGTCGCGTTTGACACCCTTCTGAATCTAGTCAGTCGTATCTTAGTGCTCACTTTGTGAATACAGTGTTCAATGAGACGAATCTAAACTTCTGAGGGTTGATTAGATTTTGTTGTTTGAAACAGTATATGCATATGGTTCTAAAAATAAAGCGTGTATTAACTATGTTTTATGGGCTTTTAGATAGGTAAACAAGTTTTATATTTGATTGACAAAGACAATTATTCTTTCAGTTAATATTTGTAGCGAGTAATAGGTGTTCAATAATTTTGGTTCAGACAAATGTTGGTAAAACATCTTCAGCTTACGAAGGTTTACAGAGTAATTATAAATAACAATTTTATAATTCGATTATCATTATCATTCATATAGAATAGATTAAATGTGACTAGCTCTGGAATCACAAACGCACGTTAGACTCGTTACCTGGATGTACATTTTATAAAAAAAGTTTATGAAATGAAACTTCCTACTTCTAGCCAGTTGGAAAAATAAAGCAACACTTTCGTTGTCAGTAATCATATCCTTGAATCTTCTCTCATACCTCCTAGTCCAACTAAAAGGTGTATCTCATCACAACAAACTGGTTTGCAATCCGATAATCCTAGTATAAAGACCAATAACTTTCATCTTAATCGATGATATGCTTTAAAGGACAGAAGTTAATTTTGAGCAGTGACAGACGATTCAACTGAACCAGGATCCATACTCACTCTAGCCAGGTATCTAGTAAGTAGATATAACCCAAGTAGTCATAAGTCATTAGACCACAACATATCACGAATATGAAATTTCAATTCATGATCATCCAAGGTAAAAGTGATGAAAAACGGAGCAACTGGTCAATATTTAATTAAGAGTCATCTAAGGTTAGTAAGACGTTTAACAACAGTTTATTAGTCTACTGGAAGATTAAAATAAGAGTAATATAAAACACAGTGGTCGAGCTATTTGGCTGATATACAATGGAAATATAAATAATAACTGTTCAAAAAATAACTAAAAGTAACACTTATTCCGATATTCACTCTGTCTAATCAACAAGATACAGTTTAGAACGGAAAACCTTAATCTCTGTCAATCGTTTGTCTGTACATATGCATGCAAACTCAAACGTAATTATTAGCACTTTATTTGCGTTGAGATGTTAGGTGATTTGAGATAGTTGACAAGAAACCCTGAATCTAGGTTTGGTATCATATGAAACTCTTTAGCATGACGAACCTGTAACCTCGAGGGAACGGATTGACCTGATTAGTTTGATGCCGTGACACTTCGCTCCATATTTTGAGAAGCTACTACTGTGCTAATCAGATTAAAACCAAGCTTCTGCACGACTGATATATTTATAGTTGATTGATCACTATGTAGTGACTAATGTTATTTGTATATATGCTATCGGCCTATTCACCGAGTCGTCAAGCCCTTAAGTTATATAATTTCTTTCTTCAATCTGCTTAAATGAAGACTAATTAGAGTATGGACCTCCCCTTTTTCAGGAACATTACAAAAATGTATCATTGTATCTTAACCAACTTGAACTGTGTTCATCATGGAGTTCTTGAGTCGTATATTGCAGAATAATACTATCCTTTGTTTTGCATATCAACACAAGATACATGTATAAATGAAGGGTATAAAAACGAGTAATCGATGATAGTTTTAAAAAATAGATTTTATCAAACAAGTCAAAAATAAAACGTTTACAAACATAATTTGTTGTTTACAGAGTACTGTATATTAATGAATACTTTCCAATGAAATTGGTTTCACATGATTGCATAGAACACATAAATCTTCGTGTAGCATATAAATCAAAAATTGAATTAATGTAATTTATTTGGATCTCTAATCACCTTGTTTACATTTTATAGTGATTTTGCATTACTTTTCATGACGTGATGCATTTTTCATTCGAAACAACTATTGTAAGCATGTTAAGTTTGATTTTCAACACAAAGGGATATTAGTTGCAAACTGGTCGGAAAAGAATGTCTGTTTCACCAGTGATTAAGATTTTCCAACATTTGGGACTTAAAATCTCATACAAGATCGAACTTCCTGAGTTGAATGGAATATCTTTATATCAAGTGGTGATTAATTTTCTATATACATGTAATGAATGTATGGCTGGTAAATGTAGATAGTTCTGTCGACTTATTTTATCCACATGAATCCTCACCGGTGTTGTTTTGTTCGATCTCAATCTACACTCGATTCATATTCTGTTAATAAAATTTAAGTTAGCAAATATCTTAAAATAGAATATGATAAATGGCCAATGAAGAAGTGTAGTGATGTATTCATTATAGAATTTAAATAATGGATTTTGATTATAGCCAAGCGTTTTGTTGCAAGCAAGCACGAACTATGTATAATTGAAAGTGTCCTGTAAAAAACGATATCTTTGATTAAAGGTCTCCCTAACATACGTCGTCAACACTTCAATTTCATTCATTGAAAACAATTCTCAATTGATAGAAAAAAGAAACAGAAAGATTTATTCGATCATATATGATGTCTGCAATAATTAATACGAGTTTTTCAAGGAAAAATTCGTTGTGTCTCAGCTAATATTATGTAATATGCATTAACTTTTGTGTCACTTTTATAAGATGAACATGGTTCGAAAACATCAATATACATTCGGCGGTTATTTTGTATTAGATTACTGAATTTCTTGATTTTCACTGATTTCACCGCTTATGTTCATCCGTCGTAGAAATTAGCCTTATCAAACAGTTAAACTGCCAAAAACTAAGTCTTCTCTAATAACTTGCACTCAGATGGGTTTCAGAGTTCTACTGAATCAATGAGCTACTCAGGATTGATGATATTTTATGGTAGTCGTGATAGATCTATATTTGTCTGAGGTTGGATATGTAAGTCAAAAGATGTTTACTGTGTGATGTGAATATGTCATGATAGCTAAGAAATCTGAAGATCTTAAGTTCAAGTATATGTAATTTTGTTTATGAGCATTGTTAGGAAGTTTAAAACTAAAATGAAACAGTTGTTTAGTGATCTCAGGTTTCAACAATCCTCCTGTTAATGTTACTTTGTGAAGAATATCATCTTGATAATAAATATATCTTGAGTTTACTGAAGACGTCCGTAATGATTAAAAGATTGTGTAGAAGATTAGTACCACAGGTGGGTGATTAAGGCGTAGCTGAATAGTTTGATCGTTCGAATTTCATTGTTCTTCCGAACAACATAATTAGCACGGAATTCGAACACTTCACTTGTACCTGAAATTTGAGCTGATGATGTTGTTCAGAAGAACAGTGAAAGCTTCAGGACAAAACAATCCAGCTCAGAGAACAAAACTACACCAACTTTATTTATGATGTAATACTAATTAACCTTTTATTTTGTCCTTTCCAGACTTTTTATAAGACTATCGATTAATTCGAGACAAAATGAACTTAAATTCAGTTGGTTAACACAGGTGAAATATCATCTCAAATGTTGTCTTTATTATTCACATTACACACATTATACAGATGTAATAAAATTTATGTCATATCAAGTAACATTCTGTATGTAAACTCCTGACAATATGGATTGGAATAAAAAGCATCTGAATTTAAATGAGAGCACCGAGTTTGAATCACTCATAACAATTGAGCCAATGGAAATGAAACATATCATTCAAGATCCATTAGATCTAACCTTCGAAGAATATAAAGTAAGTAATGTAAGCGAAACTACTCATGTATTACTAATTTTGTTAATTTCACTATGAAATACATTTACATTGTAGTGATTTCTAGTCAACCCATAAATATCAGTAAATATTTTATATAATGTTGAATTGATTGGAAACAAAGTGTCACACCTCACACACCACTGTCACATTTCGAAAGGAATAGAGGTTGTTTCAGATAATAATACACCTTGATGCTTAGTGTCCCAGAATTCATGCCGAATCTCACCAACCATTTATTTCGTACTTTTCCTGGATCTGAAATTCAAACAGTAGAGGTCAAGACAAACAGTGGTACTGTTGATTGTAAAGTCATGTGAAATGCCAATCTATTACGTACAGATTTTTATGATTTCTGTTAGGAATGAGAATAAATTTTTGACGATACAAGAGTGAGTATCTCATTTCCAGTAGAGAATAAAGACACAGAGGGTTAGGTCTGATGGTTAGGAAGGGTGAGATAGCATTATAATCGAATCGGACCTAATAAATTGGTGAATTTTCTCAAGGTCGCTCAAAGTCATCCAAAATCTTTAGTCTCACCTTAAATGACATCTGTATTCGTATTTTTATCTTGACTCATATTCTATATGTATTAATTCAGTCATTAAATTGTAAAGTTCTGCTGAGTAACTGATAGTTATCTGTATTCTCTAACCATTAACAAGCTTTAAATTCTACTATAAACTTCCAAAAATGAGGTTTTTCCACAGCTTCTTATGCATTCATAACATACTATTCTTCTAGTGCTAATACGATTTCCATTAAACATATTGAGATGACTTTTTAAAAGGTCAGTGACTTAGACAATATTGATTAAGTATGACCTTATGCTGAACTCAATACGTATACAAAACGTTGTTCAGCGTGGTTTGTACTCATTAGGTCGGTTGTATTAAAGAACAAACAAAAAGAGCAAGGTACATCGGCCGTAGCCAGCGCTCGCTTTCAACCCGGATAAAAAGAAACTTCATCAATATTTAGTGAAATGTGATGATTGTGGCGAAGCGAATGCTAACAATTTAGATTTTTATGGTAGAACTCGAACATTGTATGTCAGTAGAATATAAGCCTTTTCAACTGATAAGATTTTGATTACAGTTGAGGTTTATAATCACTCGGCCCACACAATCCTGTCTTAAGTTTTTACATGACCTATATATATAACGCTATATTAATGCTGGTTATGTAGTGAAATGAAATATGACACGGAACGTGTCATTTATTTACTTCTAAACACAAATAAGAAAATCAATATCTTTCATACGATAGTTCTACAGAGAATTTGTAATTTTAAGCACAAAATGATATTTTTCAATCATTTAAAAATAATAACAACTTGGTGGACGCTTTTTCCTAGTTTTGAACTCCTTAGTTACATACACATGTAAGAACTCATAGATAATGGAGTCCAGAAGCTGTCACTGTTACAATTGTTTACTGTTTCCTAGTACGTCCGAAATTTTTAGATCTAAATGAAGATGACTGACAGTTTATATTCATTCAAACCAATCAACATTTCTAAATTTATCATATGTTTATGTAAATTTTTGACAAGATTAATGACAATGAAGCTTATCAATATTTTTCGTGGAAAATGGACAAATGAATAGATTGATAGTTGTTTTCATTTTTTAAAAAAAATTTTACACATACAATGAGATGAATGTCAAAAACTAGTTTGGCATAAAACCAAAGCTTTGTTAAATTGATTGCTTGCTAGGTTTTTAGAATAAAGCGATTGTGGTTAGTAGCAGTGTAGTGTGGTCTAATTATATCCACATCAGTAGTATATAGTGATGGTCAGACATAGAATGTATTTTGGCAGAAGACCGATAAAGAAAGAACTGAAATGAACCGCAATTGGTGAGAAAATGCATGAACAATGAAATTAGAGATGTACTAATATTTACAGAAGTGACAGTGAAGATTGAGACAATTGATTGTTATTTTGCAAATTAACTGTTCATTGTATGGTTATCAGAATTTAGTGAGATAGTCTGTAATTTGTGTCTAAATACACTCGATTGATCCCAATCGTGTTTTGTTTACTACAGCAGAATCTAGGATTGTAATTTCGTTCTATTTGATACTTAATATCAGAATGTACTTATATTTTGGCGTTGATCTTTACAAAAGGAAATGAGCCCAATACATTTAATAAATACATAACACAAATTGCTACTCGGGTCGAAATCTCAAGTCACTCAAATTGGTGATAGTATTATTTGAAGATTACGAATTCAAATAACTTATTTAATGTTCCTCTTATTTTAATGTCTACCTTGTAAACAGACTTCTCAAACATCTGATTCAGTTCATGTATTCCCAAGTGAACCACGTGGAGTGTTAAAAAAGAAACCTCGTTTCGCCGTTCCGATTATTACTGAATGTGAAAATGAAAATGAAGATGTAACTGACAAAGTAAAATCTTTTATAAATGAAAATGAACTGATTGAACAAGTAAGTTTGATAAAATTTAAGTTAAATTTTACTTTTTTTATCTGGTCAAAATCTCGCTGATTCGTAACTTTAAAGTCAACTTTCTTATGAACCATTTGTTAAGTTGATCATTCATCATTGTCGCCTACTTCTCAATAATTTATCTGTTGGAATCAACATTACTGAATACTTAGCACGAGTCAATCGTCCTTGAACTAATCGTTGGGATTTCAATAACGGTTATCAGTGGACGTAATTGTCATTTAGTATGAACCCAGTTATCTAAAAGAGGAAGACTCTGTTGGTTGCTTTTACTAACATATTCACAAGTAATATCTGACTGAAAAACAATTATATATTACTAGGGACATCATAATTACCGCCTGAATATACATATAGTTCCAATTTACCTTAAATGGTGATTATTTTAAACTTTTCACTCCTCATCATTTCATTGATGATTTCAATTTGAAAACATCAACGATTTGACTTTTAAAATAGAGCTATTTTTCCCTATGAAATTCATATATTTGTTTTTGTAAATATTGAAATTCTTGCCTGATATTGCTTATTGCTCTTAACAATTGGATTTACTTAATATAAGTAAAAAAACGCTTGGGGTATTGAATATCTGAAGGAATCAGGTAGTAGACAAACCTTTACCTCTGCATTGTTCTTATTGAAGCTTTTTGAACATGTCCATCTGCAACAACGGGAGAATTATAATGCCTCTATAGAGGCATCTTCTTCTATCACTACAGAAATTAGAAGTACTGACTTTTCGTCAAAGTAAAAGTCAAGGTAGTAATGAGAAAAATTATGTTTGATTTGATTTTATAGAGATACTCAATACCGATCAACCTAAATTTAAGATATTTGTATATTAGTGATTCTGTTAATTCTTCTGTCTTTGTAGGACATGTTTCACTTGACGTCTAATCAAGTATGTTTACATTGTGAACAAAGGATTTACTTTCCGATTTCGTGCTTTAGTATATAGTCAGTATATATGTGTTAAATACCTAGAGTTATTCTGCAGGGAACCTTGGACACTGGTTTTATGCCAGCTGACAGTCATAACCAAGGTCCAGGATTTATCGTCGGCTATATGATGCATACATGTTGAGTCACTTAAACTAGTGGCAAGATTGCAACTTGATTGACAATATTACTAAAACACTAAGGATTGAACAAACAGTAAATCGGTTATTAATCACCGATCAATCAGTGTAAATATCTAAGTTTCACAAACCGTTCCTATAATTCACTTACGTTGTTTCATTCAAAGTGACATGGACAGTAGAAAAAAGCATACAGTTAATGTTTGCTAAGATAAATTGTGGTTCTTCAACACTTATGTTACAGATGGACAATATTTCGTTTGAGGAGTATTCCGAAAAAGTGACTGATTCAAAATGTCAAGAAATGTGAGTCTCATTTTCATGATGTTCTTTATTGTTTATTTCATGAATATACTTACAACTGCAAACATTTCTAAAAAAAGGTTTACTCACAATTGATAATTACAAATGCAGATTTCAATAGTTGAATATAATAATCTCCTCGTTGCTGATAAATGAAATTAGCGTTGAAAATAGGTTACGTCATGGAAATTTTTTAGAAGTTTAAAGTTTACCTTAACATGTATCAGTTACTTAAACCTAAAATTTACAAGTAAAAATATAATTTTAATAAGTAAATAGGTCTTAAATATGAGAGAATTTATGTCAAAATGTATGGATATGTGTAGTTTAATAATGTAATTGAGATCATGAACAGATCTGTGTTAGAAAACCATTGAAAACTTGGGGAGCACTTGACGACCGTTTCGTCCTAGCATGGGACACCTCAGCAGTGCTCATCCGTGATTCCGCACGTGCAACTGGAACCCCAGGACCTTCGGTCTCGCTCGAACTCTTAACCTATAGGCCGCATCTAACTGTGTTAATGTCTAACTTTGACCAATCCACGATATTGTATTTGACGGCTTTGAAATAGTAATGTTACTTTTAATTAAAATGTAATATATCAGAAAAAATTAATCAGTTATTTATGTTTTACAAACATTATTTTCAAGCTCACATTCAGCATCTTGATTAACTCATTACATTAACTTTTTCGTACTTTCTCATCAAATTATACGTTTCAGTTACTTAAAAGATTAATCGCTTCTTTTTAACAATGAATTTGGATTGTTTTTTGTGAATCACAGTTATCGAATTTGGCTTCACAGGTTAACTATTATTATCAGAAGGGGTTTTTGTGGAGATTTAGTATTTTCATAGTTGAAAGCGTGAGTCAATTCAAGCTAGACCACCAGGGAAAACCTGGAAGATTTTTAAAGCTCATTATGTTGGTTTGAGATTCGGAAGGTAGAAATTAGTAATTTCAATAACGAAATACAAATTGGATTAATAGTTATTGCTCAATAATAGATTAATTCATATCGAATGTTAACTTGAATTTGCATATATGTTAAGTGAAAATTTAAGCTCTGTGATCAGAATAAATAAGGGTCAGATAGGGTGGGAGAGATATGATGGTGCAATTACTATTCGATCAAGTGGGGGACTAAATTGTGTGGAAAATTAGTAAGACGTAATGAAGAGAGTTCAATGCGAAGTGAATGAATCATGTATAGGGGAGATTAATACTGATGTTTAACCAATAATAATAATAATAATTTATTACTTATTTATTTAAACGCATAAATATTGGTGCAAAGGGGCGCCGGATACAAATGCGCTACACAAATCTCATTTGATTTGTGTGAAGGCTGTGATACTGCCCGAGTGCCGAAACAGAAGCAGATACTTTTCTTAGGGGGCCACACCCGAAGCCTTTGACCTTAAGGCTTGATCCACAAGGCAGTGAAGCATCGTGAAGAGATGCAGTCCCATGGTAGCCGGTGACCAACGATTGATTCATACACCATTTCTTCCCTCAGGTTACTGGAGCCCATGTGCACCATTGATTTGTAATCAGGGTTTTCCAACTCCTCCAGGTGAACTCGCCTTGTCCACCGACCCGGTTAAAGCGCCTGAAATTCGCTTTCCGTCCTCTTCATTCCGTAAACAACAGTAATTCCACGAGAATGCAGTGAGTAGTACTTCCCTGGCGGAGGCTATATACGCGTGGCTATGTGAGAGCATTCGGAGAGGAAGAGCGGACTCTTTACACTCTCGACCGTACCAGGGCATTTGGGGGCAACAATAATAATAACACAAAGATTTGTGAATAAAGATAAGACAGACAATTGAATTTGACTACGAAATATCGTAAGTACATAGTCAAATTAGGTCCTCCAATAGCTAAGATATTTGAACAATCATCTCAAAGTTGGTAGTATAGAATTAAGTATGATTCAATTAGTATTGTTGCCTAAACAACTGGTAAAAAATAATTCCCAATCGATATTTTTATGTACACTTAAGTTTGGGATATTTAAATTTTGAATATATTTGTAAACAAACATTGACCCTATTTCATTTTGTCGTCTGAGTCACAGCTTGATATTTTCGTTCTTTATCTCTTCGAGTTTTTCGATGAATTAAGAATTCTTGTTAGAAAATGATTCATTTGATTATTTTGTTGTTGTTGTTTATTTTGACAGACACAGTATAATTGTCTCATATAAATAACTAAACATCAGTCACTATGTCTATAACATGACAAAATGGCAAATAGGTAAACAACAATAAACAAGACATCCTTTATTTACTTTTACACTTGACATGTTAATGAATACACATATTTCCAATATAGATGTATTTTCGTAGAGACTTTTGTTTCGTAAACTGAGAGTAATTTTATCATAAACTTACATTATCTACCGTTATATTTAGAATTGAAAAGCACTGAACGCTTGGTTCATTTTTTCCATAAGACCTGAAGGTTCTGCTGTTTGGACACAGCTCTCATAATTAATTTTATGTAATATGGTGTATGACAACGTAAAAATAATTTAATTGAATAATGTTTATCAGAAGAGGGTTTTGTGGAAATTTTAGTAATTTTATATAGTTGAGATCATGAGTCAATTGAAGCTAGACCACCATGGAAAACCTGGAAGCACTCCTCAGCAGTAAGGAGTCCCACAATAGGACGAAAAGGCCGTCCAGTGCTTCCATGTTTTCCATGAATAATATCTGTTTTAGAAATAGTTGGATCTAATTTTGGATAAAGTTATTGTTGCATTGAGCGGTCGTCGTGTCGATTCTGATAGCCTTGAATAGAGCAAGAAGAATATACGTAACTGTATAACATGATTTTATTTTATTTCCGTGGTACACTCTATCAAATTCATCTTTTTGTTCGAATATTTATTGATATAATTAAGTGGATAACTATTATCTCTCAAACATCTATCAACATTGGTTAATTCTTCTTCAATTTTGTCCTCCGAGCATAATTCTAACAAAAGCTCATCTACAGCTTATCAGGTAGAGGCTATTTATATTCACTCCATGTGCACTTTTGATTAATATCTCTTTGAAACCAACCATATTCATTACTTTGAGTACCAAGGTCTAGGAGGAGAAACTTATTATCATCCTTATAACACACGGCAAATCGTATATTGGAGTGTGTGGTTGAGATCCTAATACCGATATACACGCTTTCTATGTGTGGGTCTAATGCGTCACCTAAGTGAGAAGACAAAGAATCAATAGGAAGCTTTATTCGTTATCAAAATAGGAACGACATGCAAACTTACGTATATAAAAGTGTCATTCGCTGACTGAGTCATATCTGGATCAATAACGTTCATTTATCTGTATACACCAGTTAATGTTTGACATTGAACCGCTATATTTGATTGTTCATGCCTATAAGTTATGCATCATTTTCTGTGTTACAGTTAACAAGAAGGTAAAAGAGTTTTTGACTGTTACCTAACAAATGTTATCGTAAATGTTATACAAGGACTTTCGATCTTAAAGAGACGTGATTTCGAAATGATCTTTTAGTTTTAGTGCTTCATGGAAAACTATCAAGAAGTTTGGGAAAAGTATCAAGATTCATGTGATGCAGAACCCTAGTTTCAAATCTCTCGACGTATGGTTTTTAGGACGAACAAACTGCGTGGATTCTGCATGAAATCTACCAGAACTTGAGGAGCTTCATCAACCTGCTAGTCGTTCTCAATATTCTCGTCCCTAGACATTTATTTTGAAGTTATCATAACTAAATTCCATTGTTATCTGTTAGTAATATGCTAAAATCTAGATGAGAGAAACAAATTTAGAGCTAATATTTTATTTTAATAATGAAACCTCTAAAACAGTTGAGCAGTTGAACATCGATTCCGTAATAGATCCCCATGAACAAAACTCAAGCTTTATGCCGTGTGCATCGCATTGGTAACAACTAACTAGACAGAACCCATTAATGCTATATGAACAAACGTTAAACTGAATACCATCTGTCTTTAAAATACTTATCTTCTCAATAACTCCTGTCTTCCTAACAAATTCTCGAATTTCTATGTGTAAATTCTCGATTCAAAGATATTTAACCATGTTGAGATTGAAACAAAATGTCCGAATAAACTTTATAATTTTATCTCCTATTGTTGAACACAAAAGATATTTATTTTAACGCCTTTTCACAGATTATTAGACCTAATCAATACGTTTAATTTCATTAACTAAGCATTTTTCACCCTATCGACGATTACAATTTAACAATTATGACATAATTAACGGTTAAATAAATAAACAATACTTGAAAAAAGTAGGCTGGTGAAATTATTCAAAACATAGAATTCAGAAGGGGCTTTTGTGGAGATTTCAGTAATTTTATAGTTGAAATCATGCGTCAATTGAAGCTAGATCACCATGGATCGGTTGAAGTTAGACATTAACACCGTTGGATGCCGGCTCAGTGGTCTAGAGGTTAAGCGCTTGCGCGCGAGACTGCTAGGTCCTAGATTCGAATTTCGCGAGGCGAGATTGTAGATGCGCACTGCTGAGGAGTCCCACGATAGAACGAAACGGCTTTCCAGTGGTTCCAGGTTTTCCGTGGTGTTCTAGCTTCAATCGACCCATGATTTCAAGTATACATAGAATTGTCTATATTTTTTCTTTACTACTATTTTCATTATTATTATTATTATTTGATTATTGTATATTTATTTAATCTTCTTATATTTTATTATTAAGTAATTTCATTTGAAAATGCGGATTTGTGGCGATTTTAGTAATTTTAATAGTTGAATTGATGAATCTATCTAAACTTGACTGTCATTGAAAACCTGGAACTAATAGGATTCTCCAACAGCGCACATCCACAGTCCCGCACGTGTGACTCGAACTCAGGACCTTCGGTCTCGCACGCGAGCGCTTAACCTCTAGACCACTGAGCCGGCATTTTCAAACTTCAATCGATCCATGATCTTGCGCAACTGTTCATCCATTGAGGGGTCGTGGATTCATAGATCGAATAATGTATTTGACCACTGCAATTTCATTTCACACAAGTTGTAATCAATTGTAGATGCTCATTTATTTCTTATTTCGTAATCTTTAGCAACTATTAGAATATTGAAGATAAATTTTCTTCTGAAATCCATTTTAGTGGTTTAATGTTGATTAGTTTAATTGAGTCGAGTAATTCAATTCCTGGTGAGATTGTACACATGCTCTGATGATAAATCTCATATGAGAATAAAATGGTCTTATAATTTCCAGTGGTTTTCTATGGTTCTTTTGTATATATCAGTCAGTAATGTAAAGTATCTTCAAAGATTCATTTTTGTCATCATTTAAACGAAATAATCTCAATAAAATTTATTTACTTATCCACTTCTAAAATGAATCATCAAGACAATGAAATGCATTCGAAAGTTCTTGAAATTGTTTTCCAGATCCTTAATGAAAAACTATTTATTAATTTGTATTGTAGTTCTGTTAGTTGGGAATTTTTATTTCACTTATATATTGATTGTACTTGAACAGGAAGTTAACGACTAGAATATTCCTTTTATTCCGAAAGCGCTTTTTATCGAATATGTGGTTCATCTGTTGTTCGACCAATTTAAGATATTTTAGAAATTTGTTTTTTTAACATTTATTGGTGTACAATAATTGTAAATCACAAAGTGACCTAAATTAGATAACTACTGAAAACGAGAATGGCTGTAAAATACAACCATGTTGAATGTGAGACATAAATCCATTAGTGGCATTGGGAGATAGCAAAATATTGCGAATTGACTGAAGTTGCGAACGTAAATTACATCATGGAGACTGAGCGGTTAAACGCTTACCGAGAGACCTAAAGATCCTGAAATCATGTGTGCACATTACTGAGGAGTCCCATTTTCGGAAAAAACACTTATCAATTGCTACCTAGTTCTGAATGGTTGTCTAATTAAGGTCAGTTCATGATATAAACTATGAAACTCAATAATCTACACAGTCCTCTTATACAGCAGCTACCAAACATTTCAATATTTTGCGAACCATATAAATCAATCAATTTGAACTGAAAACATTTAAATATTTAGAAGTCTATAACGCATATTATCTTAACGCGATTTCAACCTTTTTATAACTTAAAACGCCATATAATATTTATTGTAACTTCACGGTGTAATATCGTTACATCAGTCAATACATAATTCTTGAGAAAATCAGTTTTTTTATATAGTTAAGATCATGGATCAATCGAAGTTAGATCACCATGAAAAACTTGAAAGCATTGGGCAGCCGTTTCGTCTCATTGTGGGACTCCTCAACAGCCTCAATTGATTCATGATCTCAACTATATGAAATTACTAAAATCTCCACAAAACCCCATTCTGAAAATCAGTTTTGTTTTATGTCTGTTTTCATATTCATAGTTTAGCTTAAAACTCCACAGTCTATATTTTTCCCCTCTCTCAACTGAATACAACTATTCAAGTAAACTCTGAAACATTTGTTGTATTTATAGGTATAATTACCAAGGTTTGACTTGATAGTTTCGAATAAATTGAGCATAGGGTAGATTGTAATAAATAAGTAATATATTTGTAATATCCCAATGTATAGGAAAATTAAATTTTCTGGCGTTTCGTGGCTCAGTGTAAGCCACTTCTTCAAAGAATAAATACTTAAATCAAAATTAATCCAAATTTATTTATTTATTTGTTGTATTTATTTTTCAAATAAAACATACGAATCTGTGCACACAAATTTTCCCTGCCTCTCTATCTAGTTGAATCAAAACGCTTCAAATATATCATAACCTACAGGAATTTGTTGTTAATCTGTCTTTTATGAATATGGAAATAGTTACTGAATGATTTTTTTTATTTCTTTATTTATGAGACATTACTACTTCTTGCTTTTCATATGTTTAGTGTTTCCTTTTTTCTACGAAAGACAGATCTATTATATTTGTTCAAGTATCTTTACCAAAGTAGCTGGAATTTCAGGGTACGACTCAAAGTTCAAATATTGTTAGATGTCGGTTAAGAGTGCAAAAAAAGAACTAAAAATCTGTCCAATTAACCGTTTTTCTTCATATGATTGCTGAGTTTTGTAAGGCTTTTGTCTCAATGTTTTAATATTTATATAAATGAGGTTGAGAAAACGGGGAAATGGTAACTTGAGCTATGTGTCAATACATCGTACTATAATCTTTTGATATTTGCTAACAAACAGAATTATCATTTCGTTTATCAGTAGAAGTTAGTGACTTCAAGCACTGATGCCACGCTTTGGTTTGGCCGCCCCTAACTCTCTTCGAACCATCGCCAATACTAGTCAGCATAGCGCGTCGTGGTAATCGGTGTTCAGGCATACGTAACACGTGGTCTGACCATCTCAGTTGATGAAGAGTCATAGCAACTATTTCAGTACCCAATGCTTACGCACGTTCGATTTACAGCGGATTTTAAAGAAGACGTTATAGTTGAGCAGCTACAACAAATGGGATTACCAAGAAGTTCCTTTATTTTTGATTGCGGTGATCGAATAACTCTTGAACCTTGTGCAAACTATCTTAATGATGTTGATTCTCCATTCAATATATTTTGGAGGAAAAAGTCTGATATAACGGGAACTTTTCCGGCTCGATCCCAGTTTATACTAAGACAGATTATGGTAATTGTTGCAAGCTAGATACTAAAAGAACCAGTAACAGTGGCTGTAACCTTGGCATATGTTAATGGAGTTTTGGCAGTTCAGTGGTATGAGTATTGTAGAGATATGTGCAATAAAAATGACAAGCCAGCGTGAGTCGTTTGGAGAGTTGGAAGAATCGTAGAAATAGATGAAACCGTTGTTAGAAAAAGAAAATTCAATAGAAGCCGAAGTGTTAAAGAATGAGTAATTAGCACTTCCATAAGTATACTTAAGAGGCCCTTGGTGTATACGATTGATAATCTCAAAAAAACACTTCCAGCACGGTGGAAATCTATAAGGTACAACTTTAATACCAATTATCCGAGAGTATGTGCAGCCGGGAACTACAATTTACACGGATAACTGGAGAGCTAATCAATGCTTACAAAGCCCTGGTTACGTGCATCATTTCATCTTCCACAAGAGGCATTTTGCAGACTCCACCATCGGAGTACACACAAATAATATAGAAGCAATGTGGTCGAGTTTAAAAGAATTTTTGCGACCTTATCATGGCTCCAGAGGTCGACTATTATGGAGTCACATGGATGAGTCCCTGTATCATATGCATTTCGATCTTGGAACGGCAGAGCCTCTTTTTAAGCTTGGAAAGTTTTTAAACCATGTTAAAGAAATGTATCCTCTTCAAGTTTTTCATTTTGTATGATATATTCTTACTCTACACTGACTGTCTCCTGATTAGTTGAAATTTCTCAGGGTCATTTGGGATTCCTTCAAAGGTTTTCCATAATACATAGTCTCGCTAAGCAGGCATATGTTTAACTGTTTTTGCCCATCAAACAGTGATTGAGGCATTTTTCCTTTAAATATCTTTTATACTTATAATTACACTGCGTTTTAGCTACATTTTAAAAACATTGTTTTTTTCATTACACCTATCATCTTGTTTATAACCGACAGAAACGTTATGTAATTCATTATTATCCAACAAACATACTTGGTAGGAAATATATCATTAACAAAATGGATTATGTTTTGTTCTTTTTAGGGAAAAGAAGAATAACATATAGTTTATTTTTACAAAAAATTCAACTTGATTGTTTTGTAAACATTTACCATCATTTGAATGGGTCATCGTAAACCGTTTTCTTTTGGTATACACCCAAGTCTTCGGGAATATATATGTAAACAATTCTTTTTACGATTTGATAGATCATCTTTTTATGAATAAGAATTTGATGAGTGTTTGTGTTGGACAGACTGTCGTTGAAGTTATCAAAAAGTTTACTTTGAAAACAGATTATACTATTATAGATTCTTTAAGATCTAGGAAATGGACTATCCTGTTTTCTATAATAAGTATACAGTATATGAGAAGGCGGTTTCGTGGAGATTTTATTAATTTTAGAGTTGAATATATGAGTCAATTGAAGCTAAACCACCATGGAAAACCTGAAAGCACTGGACGGCCGTTTCATTATATTAAAGTAGACGGCCTGCTTGAATACCTGGGCTACCTGTTTCTGCCATCTAAATATTTCAACAAGTTATCTGGGTTTTTTAATTTTGTTTTAACTTATCATTATGTCTATTAATCGCATAACCTATACAGGCGCGTTTATGAAAAGCTTACGTCCTTTCGCTGCAAAAATTACAAACAAGTACAATAAGAGACATCATGGTGGTTGGCAATATGCATTAAAGAGAATGAACATCAATCAAATGTCGATTCCAGAGCTGCTTAATTTTAACTGTCGATCTCTAATTAACAAGGTGGACTATCTCCAATTTCTGCTAAGTCAAAACATGTATCGTAATTGTGGTGTCATCACCATTCAAGAATCTTGGTTAACTGACTTACAGGATGATTACTTAGTATCATTACGTGATTTTAATATCTATCGTCAGGATCGATCAAACAACAAAAAGACCTCTGGTGGCGGAGTAGCTACGTTTGTAAACGTTAACTGGTGTCGATCTACTTTTGCCTGTTTCAAGTTTTCAAATGACTTTATTGACTGTCTAACTTTAAGGTGCCGTCCAAAACACCTGAATAAATACAAATATATTTATGTTACCAATATCTACATGACTCCAGACTGCACATCATCTGCGCTATCTGGCTTCGCTGAGAAATTTACTGAATTCGCCGTTACTGCCTTCAGTGATTCACTTTCATTTGTATGTGGTGATTTCAATTCATGTGACTGTAGCTTCCTTACATCACTAGGTCACCTAAATGTAGTAGATTTTCCTACTCATTTGAATGCTCATCTAGACTTGGTTTTCATTAATGATGTGGGTACCTATGTGACTCGCAAACGTGCTCCATTGTCTAGCTCGGATCACTGTATAATTCGTGTTCTACCTAAAGTATATGGTAAACATGGAAAGAGTACACACATACACCATACCAAAAAAGTAATATACAGGAATTATTCAGAAGAAAATTTACAAAATCTAAAAAACATGTTTCGTACGACCAACTGGGAATTATTTACAGATGACTCAATAGAAAACACAACTGATGTTATCACCTGTTATCTTAAATTCTGTTTTGATATTTGCTGTCCTACCGAAACCTTCTTTTTAAGTTTTGATCGACTTACATCTCTAAAACTAAAACGACTACGGAGGGTAAAAGAAAGGATGTACAAGGAGAAAATACTACTGAAGTTCGTAAGTTAAATGGTCAAATAAGCCTAGAGATTAGACGTCTGAACTCTGTGTTTACTCAAAAACTCCTATCTTGTAAAAGCTCTCCAAGTATGTGGAAACTCTTTAAAGAAATTACAGGGAACAGGAAGACTAGAAGCGATAACCAGCTGAATGCTTGTGACTTAAATAAGTCCTTTATACGTCAGTCATCTGACATCATGCTCCCCATATCCAAGGGTCTGAAGAATAATTGTGTTTCCAGTTTCACTGAAAATGGTGTCCGAAAATGTCTCCAGTCTCTGAATTCATCCCAATGTTTAGGACCTGATGGTATCCCAAACCTCCTTTTTAAAAAATATGCTGATGTTTTATGTTATCCATTAACGAATATCTTTAACAGATCTTTCTCAACTACTGTCTTAGCGAAAATGTGGAGAAAGATAAAGATAATCCCTATACCAAAGAAAGCTTCTGGTGATAAAAATGCGAAACTTAGACCCATTGCAATAACTTCACCTTTCCTTAAAATAATGGAAAAATTACTGATACAACCACTTCAACTTGCAATAAAAGAGCACTGTGATCCATATCAGTTTGCTTACAAATGCAAAAGAAGCACATTAGATGCCGTTGCTGTTCTGCATCACAATATAGTGTTCGGGTCGGAAAAGGGTAAGAAGTATGTTAGATGCGCTTTCCTGGACTTTACTTCTGCTTTTGATTCTATTCCAAGACACCTCTTACTTAACAAGCTGATTCGCATCGACACTGACAGCTGGATAACCAATTGGCTATGTTCCTACCTCTCTGGAAGAGAACAGTACACTGTATTTGAAGGAAAGTGTTCAACATCTCTACTGTCTAATGTAGGTGTGCCACAAGGAGCTGTTCTTTCACCTCTACTCTTCTCTTTTTTTCTGCATGATCTGCCATCTTCCACAGAAAACACTTTTGTAAAATATGCGGACGACCTCACTGTATGTATGCCGATTTCTACCTCCTTACATCCTATAGAAATGAATGAGTTTTTATCTCGTATTGAAAGGTGGTCTGTTGGTAATGGTCTCTTACTCAATCCATCTAAATGTCAAGCTGTTAACTTTAGCTTGAGACATGGACAGAACCTATACTCTATGTTGGGATCCCATAATGCTTGTGGCACTGGAGACTCCTTAATAAACACAGTGTCGAAGGTCAAATATCTTGGTGTCATTTTTTCCTCTGATCTTTCTTGGTCTTCTCATGTTTTACTCTTATCGAAAAAAGTTTACCGTTTGACATACTACATAAAGAGGCTGCATGCTTTTGGGATTACTCGCCATTTACTCTTACAATTTGTAAATTCCTGCATATTACCTATTATTCTATATTGTTCTCCATTATTCTTTCCTGGGCTTTTGAGAAAAGACTGTGCTGTTTTGCGTGGAGTGCTGGAGGCGGTTTGCAAGGTATGTGGTGAATCTTTTGAAGTCATTATTAATATGCTTGTGGATAGACATCTTAAGTCTTTCAAACTCTTGGCAGGTGTTATCTTATCAGATGCTAACCATCCGCTTCATTCATATCTTTCTCCTTGTATATCTTCCTGTAGAACGAGACGTAAATACATTAAAATCCATACACGCAAGCAAGTCTATAAAACTTCTGTAATACCTTACTTAGCAAATTTACTTTGTGATGAACAGGCTGTTAGAGTTGACCTAGTAAATAACCTGTCTTCTTAAGCATGTTTCAAATTTGATAATTTGTATAAACTCAGTTTTTCTTAAACCTTTTTCATTCCTTTTCTGTTTTTTTATGTGTTTTTTGTTTTTTTTTGGTAAAAAACTTGTTGAAATAACTCGTGCTGAGAATTCTATATTGTACCAGATTATAATATTGAATAAAGCCATTAATAATAATAATAATAATAATAATAATTCATCTTATCATGGGACTGGTGTAGTTCAGCCAGGCCTGCTGTGAGATACTAACTCACTGAAGACAATGATGAACAGTGGCGCAATTTTGTGAATTGGTTGAAGTTAGACATCAACAAAAGTTGGATACCGGCTCAGTGGTCGAAAGATTAAGCGTTCGCGCGCGAGACCAACGTGTCCTGGATTCGAATCCCACGGGCGGAATCGTGGATGCGCACTGTCGAGGAGTCCCATACTTGAACGAAACGGCCATCCAGTGCTTTCAGGTTTTCTATGGTGGTCTAACTTCAATTGATTCATGAATTCGACCATTAAATTATACGTTATATATTGTAGATGAAAACTTATTCTATTGAATCTCTTTGAACCTTGACATATAACGAACATTATTATTTACCTTCGTCTTTCATTAGTTCCATTTTTACTGATTTAACTAAATATGTTGAGGAGATTGTATTTTCATAATACCTGAACAACTGATAAATTCCTTTAAGAAAAATATAGGTTTAAATGATTTCCTAATTTTCTTCAAAATGTATATTCCTCTCTGTTAAACGCTGTGATTAGTTCATATTCACCACGTATTCAATTAATTTGAATACATCAAATTTGTATGGTAACTAAAGTCTACTGTGAGTTTCACCAGTTTCTTCAGTTTTTTCATGCTGTTTCTCAGACAGCTTAGAGGGTAATTGTGTATGTATGAATGCGTGCGGACCATAAAATAAATTCTTTTCTGTATTTTATTCCATATTATTCAGATGTTCAACAACCGAACAAAATGCTCGTTTAGATCAATTAAGTTCACGAATTTTCGGTAAGTGATTTGTGAAAAGTGAAAATTTGTCAGGAAGGTAAATGATTTTTGTATTTTATGAGATGATTGTTAATTGTAAACAGCTCAAGAAAAACAATGATACCGATTGAAACAGTTAAAGAGCACTGAATTTGTCTAAACTATGTGGATGGAGTAGAAATTAAAATAACATCATCAGCGTGCCTACATTATAGTTCAAATATCACAGTAAACATCACTCTTCCTTAGCTTAATTATTGTAATCAAAAGTCATATTACATAACCAAATAGATGATATTCACTTACCTACTTATACCTGTTACATCACGTAGAGGAGTGTAGGTCACTCAGCAGGGTTCTCAATCGAACTCTGTCCTTCGTTCTCCTCTCCGGTAGTTTCCAGATTATATTCATTCATTTTACTTTTGCCTCCAATTATCAATGCCATGCGTTACTTTGGTCTTGTACTTTTCCTTATCGCTTCTGGATTTCAAGTTAACACTTGCCTTGTGATGCAGTCTGATGATTTCCTCAATGTATTTCCAATCCACTCTAAGCGTCTCTTCATAATTTTCTCTTGAGAATCATTAATAAATTCAGAAGTTTAATGGAAGACACGGGAGCAAAACGAGACGCTGACGAAGCCTCAGGTCACCACTTTGTTGTGCATGTGATGAAACGATGGCTAGAGAGGCAACAGACAACTGGAGAAACAGGATTACAAATGTTTAATATAGCCTTTTTTCGAGATACTGACAAACGCATCGAATCCAAGATATCTCTCAAAAACAGATTTGAAGCCTTACAAAATCTACACAAAGAAGAGGATACCACTATGGAGAAGCATTGACTTCAACGTGTCAGGAGTTTCTAGGCCTCAACAAGTATCATCATAAGGAATGGATTTTTTAATCGAAACCATAGACAAGTTTCAAGAAGTGAAGATCAAGGAGACGTCAATTAACAACAGTCAAACAAGAACAGAGAAAGTCAAGGCACAGACTGAATACACGAAAGCAGACATGAGAGTGAAGAAAAGCATTAGAGCCGACAAGCAGAGTTATGTGGAAGACCTGTTAGTGACAGCGAAAATAGCTGCAAGAGAAGGTAACTTGAGACAACCATATGACACGACGAAGAAACTAACAGGGGAATATAGTAAAACAGAGCAAACAGTCAAAGTACAAAAGAAGCAAGACAATCACTGAGATTCAAGGACAGAGGAAAAGATGGGTGGAACACTTCGAGGAACTCTTGAATAGACTAGTTTCATTGAATCCACCGGATATCGAAGCTGCACACAAACACATTCTCATAGATGTCACTCCACCAACGATCAAAAAAATCAGGATGGCCGGTCATCAGACAAATCAGGAGTGGGAAAGTAGCAAGTCCTGAAAATGTGCCACCTAAAGTCAGATAAAGAAAGTGACTGAAAACATGACCCACGATCCATTCAGGAAGACTAATAAGGAAGAACAAGTGCCACAGACAGATTAGAAAGAAAGATATCTCATCAAGATACCAAAGGAAGGAGATCTGAGCAAATGTGAGAGCTACAGATGCACCACACTACTATCACTACCAGCAAAGGTTTTAAACAGGGTGTTGTTCAACCGGCTGAAAGATTCAGTAGACGCTCAACTTCGAAATCAGCAGACTGGATTCCATAAGGATCGGTCATACATAGACTAAATCGCGACACTTCTGATAATCGTTGAACAACCGGTTAAGTGGAACTCTTCAGTATTTATTAACCTCCATGATTATGAGAAAGCGTATGCGAGTGTGGATAAGAGAATATTATGAAAAATTCTTAGACACTATGGAGTACATGAGAAAATCGCCAACATCATGATGAACTACACTGCAAAGTCGTGTATAAAGGACAGCTGATAGATGCATTTCAACTGAGAACGGGAGTAAGACAAGGATGTTTACTCTCCCCCTTGCTCTTTCTTCTAGTGGTTGACTGGGTTATGATGACCTCCAGTTCTGACGGGAAGCACGGAATGTAATTGACAGCTTTTACGCGGCTAGACGATTCGAACTTTGCAGATGACTTGGCTTTTCTGTTCCATATAAAGCAATAATTGTGGGTGAAGATATTCAGTGTTGTGGCAGCTTCTGAAGAAGTAGACCTCAACATGTACATAGGGAAAAGCAAGACACTGAAATGTGACACAGAGGACGCCAAACCACACTTGATGGAGTAGCTCTGGAAGAGAAGGAGACGTTCACATACATGGGAAGCATAATCGATGAAGAAGAAGGATCAGATGCAGACGTATAGGTAAGGATTGGCAAAGTAAGGGCAATATTCCTACAAATAAGGAACATATAGAACTCAAAACAACTATCTGTTAACCAATATCAAAGTCACAATCTTCAATACGAATGTCAAGTCAGTTGGTTCTACTGTATGCAGCTGAAACTTTCAGAACTACCACAACCATCATCGAAAAGTACAAGCATTTATAAACAATTGTTTTCACATTATACTCAATGTCCGTTGACCGGATACCATCAGCATCAGCCTACTGTGAAAGGTAACAAACCAGTTTCCGTCTGGAGAGGCAATTAGGAAAAGACGTTAGGGGTGGATAGGAAATACAATGAAGAAATCATCAGACTGCATCACAAGGCAAGTGTTAACTTGAAATCCAGAAGCGATAAGGAAAAGTACAAGACCAAAGTAACGCATGGCATTGATAATTGGAGGCAAAAGTAAAATGAATGAATATAATCTGGAAACTACCGGAGAGGAGAACGAAGGACAGAGTTCGATGGAGAACCTTGGTAAGTACCTTACACTTCTCCACGTGGTGTAACAGGCATAAGTGAACAAGTGTAACAAACGTGAGTAGATAAGTAATGGTCATACAATCGAAAATTTACAATTTCTCAGTTCTCAAAACTATCACTCTCATTAATTTGAACTGTATTGTCAACTCGATTCGGATAAAATACGCTACGCTATAGATTGCCATGTGACTGAAATATTTTTTGCAATCATGAATTACTATTAATTCATGTTATTCTGCATCAATTGTTGTTTTTGCCTAATTCACATTGATAACGGAAGCCAACTGAATGCGTTTTGCAGTTGCGTTTTTTTCTAAAGCTTGGTTCATGGGATTGAAAAAATAAAATTGTCCTTATCTCGTTCTCTTAAATTGTAGACTTTGGTTGGTGAAGGGTGAACGGTGAAATTATTTCAGTTAGCGATCATCAATGTGTAGGACATGTATGTTTGTTGGTTTCGATTACAAACTTGGGTCTGTGCACTGGAACCTAATTCACTGTTTCCCAATTTCAGAAACGATGAATAAGAATTATTTAGTTTTACATTTGTTTATGTTTATTCAGAAGTAGGAAGTTGGTTGGTATTTGGACTGTTTGAATAAAACGAACTATCTGATAACATGTCGAGGTCGGGAAATGTATCGACTATAATGATTTTGTAACAAAATTCATTGCAATTTTGAATACAATGATATGTTTGTAGTAAAAGCATGTGTTTGATCGCTGGTGTGTCCTTAGTGCCATACTACGAAGAATGACTACCCCAGCGGTTCTTGGTTTTCAGCATTCCTCATGTTCAAATCAGTTCACAATATAAACTATGAAAAACGGTGGTAAAATGTTAACTATCCAAGCACAAAATGAAAGAAAAACCAGTGAGAGTTGAAGTGGAAATCAAGTGGCTTATAAAATACATTGATCCATCAATTTTTCTGTCACATTTTGGTTTTTATTACTTTAAACATTTCGTGTAGATTTATGCTCACGTTTGTACAAGCCGTCCGTTTAAACAAATCTTATTCCATTTCTAGCCACTATTCTACCGGATAATGTACCTGTTGAACAGTCAAAACAGGATGTGAAACAGGCATATAAACGTTTAAATATGATAACAAATGGTGCACAAGTTTTGGTAAATTAGTACATTTCATTATATATATTTTTTAACTAAATTGATGTTAATTATGTCATCATAATCAACGAATTTTCTCTATTGATGTTGTCCCTTCAAACTATTAATCCGTAAGAAATAAATGATTCTATTTATTTATAAGTGAAGAAGCTGTTGGATGTTTATCTACAATTTATTTTACTGAGGGTACAATATAATTACAGCTACACGGACACTAGATGTATGAGGACGAATATCATAACTGAGTGAAATACTTAAGCTTCAGCTATTGGATTTCAGGCCCCAGCTGCATCATTTCCAATCCAACTATGTTAACCAAGTAATATCACTAGTGTTCACATCACAGTGTATGTAGTTTGAACGTTTGGATACTAATTTGTTATCATTAAATGAGGCATATTAAATAGCTACAATAAAATCTTTGGTAAATAAGATTTATATGATGAATTAAAGACCAGGACTTAGTAGCTGAGTGGATAACGCGATGGCGTTTGAATCGAACGGTACTGGGTGCGAGTGTCAGAGTGAACATCAACTCTGAGATGCAGGTACATCTCTCTGACGAGTCTCAAATAGGACGAAACGCGCGTCCTGGATTCCACTGCTAGCCACTATCCATTGTTGCTTAGAATAACTGTAAGATTTAATTTGCCTTATAGATATTCTACTGTGAACGCGATACTGGCTATCCCAGAGTCTATATGAAAGCTATAGTCAGAACAAGGACAACTTGGCTTTAAACTTTATCCTTTCTAAACGTAAAAACAATTTGATTAGTACAATAATCAAATAATTACAGTCTTATAGTGAAACGCACAAACATACCCATCAGTATTACGTGTCGTTTCGAAATGAATGAAAAACGAGTTGCAATCACACTAATCTAATAAGATACTAACCTCCTTCAATTGGTAAGTCACATGCAACAGGGATAGTCTACAGATATATCAGACCAGATTGACGTATTGGACGTTTAAGCAACGATTCGATTGATTAGTTATGGACATAAATAACAATAACATTCTAATTTATTAGATTCTCATCTGTTAATCACTATTTGATAAACATTTATTAAATCAGAAAAGAGAATAGGTAAATACAATGGTTTCTAAAAACAATTGTTTTACTAAAGATCAAAGTTCAGATATCTTAAACAAACGGCAATATGAATGCACACTATGGAAATAACTTAAAATATATAGTTTTAATCATTGACTGATTATAATATTAATTTAGTTAGCAACTAAACATGCTAATTATAATGAACTAATAAAAAGCCATGTCCTGATAATGTATGATGTCATAAGTCAATAACGTGAGGTATGAATGAATATAGTTTATAAGCTTATTTATATTTACAACAGAATTCAGCTTTAAATCAGTTATGTAGTTGTAATGGAAGATTGCCATGACCAGATTGACAGCCTGCTTAAACACTTGGGCTACCTGTTCCGCCTGTAGCTCCTCCGGGGGCTACTGGCCGTCCCAAGCCCGGGTAAAGGAGGAGGGTTGGGCATGGGGTTAGCGACCCCATCCCGTAGAAAACCAACTCGCTAAAAAAACGCTAATCAGAAAATTAGATATACCAACAAGTTATCTAATTTTGTTTGTCTTAATACATCATTATGGCTATTAATCACACAACCTATTCTGAAAAGTGTACAACCTTCCGCTGCAAAGGTTACAAAAGATCTAATCAGAGATATTGTGATTGCTGTCAATATGCATTGAAAAGAATGTACATTATTCAGATGTCAATGGACTGAACTGTTAATTTCTAACTGGCGATCACTTATTATTTATCATCAGGATCGTCAAAGAAGTAAGAAACGAAAAGTTGTTGAAGTACTTTGTGCTGAGAATTCTATATTGTACCAAAAATATAATATTGAATAAAGCTAATAACAAATTAAATATACGTTGTTATTCTTACCAATGAACCATAATTAAAACTGTATTTCGTTTACTTTCTTTAAAATAATATAGAACCATGTAAATTAGATACAGTCATAATACAATTTTCCCATATTTATAGTATTTTAGAAATGTTTCACGTTTTGATATAACACAAAGTTTTTATTTGGCGTTTACCAGAGATCTTTCTTCCACAGTTTATTTATCTGGGTGAAAGGTCTACTATTTAGGAGGCGTCGCTTATTACTCAACTTGATAATGTCTTAAAGATAATGATGTATATGTGATTCCCCTTTTCTAATTTGATCTGCAATGAATGTAGAATAATAGATCTATGTAATATATCTTAAGTCTCGCACTTGTCATGCGAACGTCAGTGGTACTGAATGCCTGTTTATACCAAAATGGTTTTAAATAAATTTTTTGCTGGGCAATCTTATCCTATCAATTTGAAAGATCAATAGCTAATTACTTTACTTTAATGATAAGTAATTAGGATTTTTTAAAATGACTAAATAACAAACTAACTACTGACTAGTAGAACTGAGTGATTCATTAGACAAAACTATAACCACAACAATTTTGTTTCATCATAAATGACTCACCTGGTATTAAACAGATAATGTTTCTATGTTATGGAAATTATAATTTTATGTGATTGTAGGTAGTAATGATAGGGATAAATGATATGGAATTCAATTAGTTGAAAAATTGAACAAACTAACTTAACGAGTTATATTTTTGGGGACGAAAGTTACTCACCTGTTAAAGAAATAGCATACTGAACACATGATAATACGTAATTCGGTATTTATTAGCAATTAAGTTGCAAGCTTAAGTTTGAGATCACCAGCATCAAACACTGAACGTCCGACAAACAAAAGACGTGAAAATGGCTTAGTGGATATGAAATACATTAACTGTTGGAAGAAGTAAGCTTCTGGTTAGCAGATAGAGCGATTCGCACGGAAATTCGTTGATTGTAACCACGTATAAACATTTAGTTCCTGTGCCTGAACAAACCTTGATGTGTGTCTTCTGTCAGTTTAAAGTAAAAAAATATAACTCCTAACCGAATATTAGGTGAAACATAGCTTTCACGAAAGTAAGAAAGAATTATGGTCAAAAACGGTAAAATATGATTAATTAAAATTGTCAGATGAATGAATATTAAACGATATTATGTGGATATTTCATAGAGTCACATTCAAACCACAGAGGTGATAACACCGTTGGATGCTGGCTCAGTAGTCTAGGGGTTAGGCGCTCGCGCGAGAAACTGATAGGTCCTGGGTCCGAATCTCGCGAGGCGGGATCGTGTATGCGCACTGTTGAGGAGTCCCACAAAAGGACGAAATGGCCGTCCAATGTTTCCAGGTTTTCCATGGTTGTCTAGCTTCAATTGACTCATGATCTCAACTATAAAAATTACAAATAAAGTGTTAAATATGTCTGTCTAATAAGTTATTTGTAAGAATTAAGAATTATTTTTTTGTTCAAATTTTTTTGTTTTCTTTTTCATAGGTATTCAACTGTTCACAAACTAGTATACGTTTGGATAGAATATTTCACAAAGTGGGTAAAACAAACCTTATAAAATTCATTATACGTAAAAGTTAAATTTAAAATTATACCAGCGTTTGAAATGTGTATAACTCCATCCTTCCGTCCAATAATCTTGTCTGGATTTTTTGTGGGCAATCACCAACATAAATTTCAGTCATTTAGATAACCACGCAAAAGTTATAATCAGTAAATTTACAGAAATTTCACAGACTAACTGTCGTTTTATATTGACTGGGGTTCAAAAACCCCTGTACATTCATCATTGAGATGGTTATTGAATTAGACCAAGTGGTTGTCATATAGTTTCATTGCCTAAATATACGTTTTGTAACTAAAAAATGTTCACTATCAGCGAGTAAACAAATATGTGTATCTAAAGTTATGCAGAAACCCAGAAAGGCAGATTTATTGGTACACGATAAACATACATTTACCATGGTATTATGATCTAAGTATAACTAGACTATAGGGAATTTTTATCTATATTTTGATCAGGGAGTACAAAACTCTGCTAACATTTTGTTTATATGACTTTTTTAGATATTCATTACGAAGATCTAACAGGTCACTTTCCCCTTAACTATTTTTAATCGGATACGTTTGTCACGTGAAAAAATATCATTAATCGTCCTTACTTACTTACTTGCTTCCTGACGCCTATTACTCCCGATGGAGCATAGGCCGTTGACCAGCATTCTCCAGCCCAATCTTTCCCGAGCCTACTTTTCTAGTTCTATTCAACTTTTGTTCATTCTTCTCATGTCTGCCTCCATTTCTCGACGTAATGTGTTCTTTGGTCTTCCTCTTTTAATTGACCTTCAGGATTCCATGTGAGGGCTTTCCTTGCGACGCAGTTGGGTGATTTTCTCAAATTAATCGTCCTATCTAATACTTAAATTTGGGTTATTTTTACAAATAACATATTCACAGTTTAATATTTCGTGTTAATGGGAATGAAATATTTTTGACAAAACACGTCATGGCTGAAAAAGTTTCCGTAGTACAAACAACGATACTCTGTCTAATAACTAACTAATACAATTAGCGATATATGACTGTAGTGAAAGACAAGTGAGGTTGGGGTAACCATGCTTACAAATATGCGTGTAATTTCTTGAAGCACAAAATGTGGTTTATAGTCTACATCTTTCTTTCTTTCTTAATTATTGTACAGTCTCAAAGTAAGCTTTCAATTAAGTGTTACAGTTTAAGTCTGTCTATATATCTGAAATAAGTTTTAGTGTTCACTAGAATCCAAGCCTAAAACTAATAACTAACCAATGAACATTAAACCAATAATTTATATCATCTTCATAATAACCTTCATGTGTATCGCGATCCAGTATAAATGTTTATATTGAAAACATTGATGACTGTCAAAATATTGAAGTGACTGATGAGAGAAAGAAGAAAAGTTGAATTTTGATGGAGTTTTGTTCTCTGAGCTGGATGGTTTGGTAGTGGAGCTTTCATCGCCCTTCTGAACGACATCATCAGCCTAAACTTGGGGTAGATTTATTTTACACCAAATAAAAATAGAGTGCTTCCAGGTTTTCACTGATGGTCAAGCTTCAATTGACTAATGATCTCAACCACTAAAAATTATGTGTTAATATGCAAATTTTTATCGATCTCATTTACATGGATTATTGGTCAAATGTTAAATAAATTCAACGAAATATTAATTATCAGAAAAGGTTTTTTTGTGGAGATTTAGTATTTTCATAGTTGAAAGCGTGAGTCAATTGAAGCTAGACCACCACGGAAAACCTGGAAGTATTGGACGGCTGTTTCGTTCTATTGTTGGACTCCTCAGCAGTGCGCATCCACGACCTCGCCTCGCGAGATTCGAACCAAGGACCTACCAGCCTCGCGCCAGAGCACTTAACCGATAGACCACCAAATCTCCACAAAAACCCCCAGATAATAATAATCATATGCTCACTAGCGACTGACTTCGAAAGGTAAATCCAGGGGTTCTAGTGAGAAGCAGTGATCAGTGGAGTTCATACCACGTCTGTTGTAAGATAGGAACTCACAGAAGACAATTGGTGGACGGTTGCTCGACTTCGTGGATTGGTTGGAGTTAGACATAAACACCATGGGATGCCGGCTCAGTGGTCTATCGGTTAAGTGCTCTGGCGCGAGACTGGTAGGTTCTGGGTTCGAATCTCGTGAGGCGAGGTCGTGGGTGCTCACCGCTGAGGAGTCCCACAATAGGAATATTTATTATCACTAAAATATTAATGACTTACAGTGTACAACCATAGTTTGTAAACATCATAAGATTAAAATACATCAACGGACAAATATAATGGATATACTGAATTACATTACTGCCCCATCCTAATAGCTACTTCATCTACCCTTTTGTAAATCTATTGATTTCAGTGTAAAACTGTTTCATTTTCTTGTGAATTGTGACATTTTCTTACCGAGTCAAAACAATAAAAGCCTTATTTAACTGTTTATTATTTTTTCTCACTTCAGGTTCAAAACTGTATATTCTCTTTAACAAGCTTTCCTAATTTAGCTACAATGGTTGTATTTTGTCAAAAAGTCTATGATTGGTTAGCACTAGATGAATACCATATCATTCTACTTCATGCTGAAGGTGAACAAGCGAAAATTCGTTTAATGTTACTTGTTCTTGCATTGGATTCATTCTATGGATCAATTAATAAGTATGTCATTTTCTTGTATTTAAAAGATAACTTTTAGTACGTATATTCAAAGATGATTTTTAAAAGACAAATTAGCTTGTGAAATGTCACGACTTATGATTCCCACTGTCATGCATAATTCTGAAGTTCATAGTTTTCAAAAAGTCTATGTTCAGTACGATATAGGAAAAACTGATTAAATGGGAACTAATTTCAATGCTTAAGCATAAGAATAAAGTATACTTAACATTTTTAATCAATGTTGTTGAAGGAAATGTAAATTGAGGCATAATTTGTCCGCCTAATGAAAATAACTTGTTTAAAACAATGAAATGTAATGCGATACTATTCTAATGAAGTAATCAATGTATTAATTCTCAAACATATAGTTGCATTTCGAAGTTGATGAGTTGTTGACATAGAGAAGTAAAGAGAAAAAAAATCAAAAATAGTTTTCCCTCATTGAAATTGATAAGTCTCGCTGATTGAACGGTATACTGGAATCCTAAGCTAGTCTTGTAACCACCAAGCTAGAACTACACAGCTGCTTGAACACGAGAGGAAAGACGCAAAATATGCGGGAAGCACTTTACTCCAAAGGTTCATTTATGTGTAGAAAATGTAGGGTTTTTATAGTATTTTAAAAGTCTCTAGGTTTTACTGAAAATTCTAGAATACTACTAAACACAGTAGCAGTGCAGTAATCAGCCAATTAGAAGCTCTATATGTGACTTTTCATTTTCGCAATATTTCTAGCAAGACTTCTAATCAAACTCTGATTGGATAAAATGCTTCTTAATGTTTCCTGAGCATGTCATGTCTATTGCGAGAAATTTTCAGGATCGCTATGTTTGGTAATGTATAGGATATACTTTGAGCGGAGAAAAGGGCAGATACTTCTGAAGTTAAAAATTTAATCACCAAATTTAAGCTAATATTCGGAATTTCACTGGTGACACAGAGGTTACTTATGTTAAATAAAAAACAACACACATAGAACATGAGGTTAAATAATAACAAAATGAATGACTAACACATTTTGTATTTATATAGAGAAATAACGTTAAAAATTGCATTTTATGAATTATACCTTATATATGCGTAATATGAGTTGATTCTAACTCTCCCATTCAAGGTAAAATAAGATGTATCTACAATCAATTACTAACAGACATGTAATAGTACATTTTTTCCCTTTCTTTCTTACTATCCTATATAATATTAAGGGTTTTATCATGAACGAAACGGTTATTAGTACCAGGTTTAGCATGAGATCAATCTTAACATTATCATGAAAGATTTGATAATTGAACAATGAACTTTCTTATGTACTGTCTATGAGCATTTTATTATTTTTCTCACCCTGTATAACTTCACCGTATTTTTTAAAATGTTATTGACGGTGTGTAGTAATATTATGAATGAATGAGAAATTAGTGTTGAGAAATTGTTTAAGGTAGAGAAATCTCCAACCAGTAAAATTCTTATCAGGGAACATAGTCAATAGTATCCTTATCTTATTGTTAACAGAAATGTTGGATTGTTTGGTATAGCTATTTTTCAATTTCAAAAATAGTTTACTATCTATCAATCGAAGAAAAGTAATATAAAGCTTTGAGTAATGAATATTTGATCCATTTCACTTTAGAACTTCACAGAGCTGTTCACCTATGGCTTATTACGTTAGAAAAAGGCTAACCGAATGTTGTTAGGTTTCATAGATTAACTGACTTCAAAAACTGAACCAGTTACATTCATTTCAATGTTTTAAGAGTATAGAGTTAGCCAAAATCGTAAAGGGGTACGAGTTTTGATTATTGCAGAGTTGTGAGTCCACAGTGGGTAGCTCAAAACTAAGGCTGTTCATGCATACTTTTTGATACAAAAGATTTTCTGCCCATGTTATATCAGTATTTTCTACTTTGTTCTGAACAATCACTTATAACAAAATGACGTTTGTGGTTACATAAACTAGTAATATGTGATAATATGTTGACATTCATCAGCGTTTATCACAGCTAATAGCGTTCGTAAATGTAGTAAATATCCTAACGAAGCCATGATCAAAAATGTTGATTTTCAAGTTGTCAGTTATTGATTGGTTGGATAGAATTGAAATGTTTCTTAAGGCATAAGAATAAATTTCACTTCATACACTTTTATATTCGTTTAGATACCGGGATCACAAAACTTGTTCTCTACGACGTTATATTTCATCTCATCTTAATGGCTTCTCTCATGTTCCGGTTGGTTGGATGAGGTTTGTTACATTTTCATTATTGAAGTGATTCTTTTAATTAATTTTGAAAGTCAGGATATTTTCTCACTACTTCTTTCCGTTTTTTATTACTGCTACTAGCATCAATGTTAGTAGTAAGACAGGTTGTCAGAAATATTTAGGTTTGTGTTTCAGTTCAGTATTCGATGATCATCAGAACTGACTGCAGAAATATTTCTATCTAAGTGAATTCACGAAATGTTTCATTGATACTCTATTTTTTTGAAGTTAATCATGTTGCTAAATAATTTTTTCTCATTAAAAAGAATAAGGGACATTCATGAGATTATGATCCATGAATTACTTATCCTTAAACTCTAGATAATTACGCAGTATCTATACACTTCATGGAATAGTTTCTTTTGTTTTTCAACAGACTAATAATATAATGTATATATACGTATTTCTCTTCATCCATCAGACTGTTGAAACAAGTGAAACTTTTTAAACTTTACGGGAGAATCTTCCGTAAAATTACATTGAAAACTAACCAGTGGTTGTTATTTAAACCCAGAAAAGTTGGAAAGTCACAATATTTACTACTGATTGATCATTGAACCGTAGCTAAGTGTCTTGTTGTTCAAGTATTTTGATCCTATATTGTGTTCTAACTACCACTTTATCACTAGAATCCAATCAGCAATTAGAAAGTGGAAAAACAAGGAATTTTTTAAATTCCTTCAGAATGTTAGTTGTGATCGGAATAGCTCAGTAACAATTTCTCTAATTGTCCAGCTTGTTGATATGGGTTCGAATCCTACACAGATCATCAATCGTACCAAAATTTTAAATATATCTTGTTGGGGATTATCAATTAATGAAAAACCTGGTTTCAGGGTTTCCTGTGGAATATTGACAATCACCTAATATCTCACGAAGTCACATTCTACAATAGATAAAGGAAATCCATACTTGACAAACCGTCCTGAAAACGCTAAGTGAGCGGCGACTACCAAAATACCAATATTTGGTTCGAAGCATGTAGACACTGTCAACTGTTGAGAATCAATGAAAGTATTGCGTATAATGACCAGACAATTACAAAATAGTCGTAAATAATTCCATTATTAAGATGTGCTGATTACAATCCTCCCCCCCTTTGACTTCTGTAAAGCTTACAGATATGTGATAGATACAGCATATCACTGTCTAGTTTGTAGACTGAGTGATCATTCAACACACTTATCAAATTTTATGTGAATTATACAAACCATGTTATGTGAATGAAATAAACAAGTATTCATACTACCTAATTATAAATAAGTAGTCATAGTTGTGTAAAGAAAAGCATAAAACTGATCAACTGCAGAATTAAATGCTGGCTCTATAGGAAAACCAAATAACAGTATAAATTACAATAGTTTGCATGTAATAGAATGTAACAAAAATATCCTGATTCAATATCAGTGTTTGGGAATGCGATGAATTAGTTTGATGTCCGTGCAACGAAAAACGGGACACAATACTTTACTTTTCTTAATTGATTTTCTTTTTGACAGAGGTATAAATCAATGAATGTTTGAAAATACCTTTTAAGGAAATTTAAAATGGTAATCACAAGAGGGAAACTAAAGTATAGATAAACTACTTGTTCCTTTTCTGTGTTATTAGTTTAAAAGGAAACAAATTTCAGCTTCAATGATATCTGTAACCAAGACGACATATAGTTTCATGAAGGCCTTATGGAGTTTTAAAGTTGTAAAGAACGCAGTCAGTATACACAAATGTAGTTGAAAAATTCCTATATTATTTGATTAAAAACATTTATCACGTATATAAGTTTGTGGTTTCTTTCTTTCAACATATATACCCTATTATAATTGATTACCTGGATATGTCAGGGATGCAATACAAGATTACATAGAAAGACAATGTAATTTTAACTTCCATATATTTATTCATAGACAGACTGATATTTAGGGGTCTACCTCAGCTTTGCGAGTGATATAGTTATTCACAAGAGCCCATTCATGCTTGTATCTAACAAACTATGGAACTTAAAAACGTCATATAACATGGCGGGTTTACTCAGTATGCCAATTTGATTATGTGTTATATAGCTCAGTATTAACCTCTGAGACAGCTGATGAGAGGTTATGAAACTCAAATATAAGTCGGCTAGACCTTGTCAGGAGAGTGTATCTGTAGTCTAGAGATAACTAATTTTCAGCAGAAAGTTAGATCTGCATCAACTATTTAGAGAGATAACCAATGAGCTAGTTACGGTTAGTTAGATATCTCATAGAACTGAAATGGTTACACTTAATTTTACTTCGTCCATTGATAACCGTTGAGAAAATTCTGAGAGTCAAGTTACAATATAGTTACTAAATGGTTTTTTATAGCAATCTAACAAATATCAATTTACAACAAATTTTTAGCAAAGATCCAATAGGTTGCAAAAATAGGATAGCTGAAAACCTGAAAGCACTGGATAGTCGTTTCGTCCTAGTATGGGACTCCTCAGCAATGCTCACTAATGACTAGCTCCAAGAGGTAATTCTCAAGTTCTAGTGAGAAGCCGTGACCAGTGGAGTCCAATTCGTGTCGGGTAGAGACAGGTATCTACCTCAGAAAATAGAAGATAGTCTCAGAATTTTGTGGATTGGTTGAAGTTAGCCATTAATACCGTTGGGTGCCAGCTCAGTGATCTAGAGGTTAAGTGTTCGCGCGCGAGAACTAAGGTCCTGTGTTTGAATCCCGCATACAGGATCGTAGATGTGCACTGTGGAGGAGTCTCATACTAGGACGAAACGGTCGTCCAGGTTTTCAGTAGTGGTCTAACACTGATCGGTTTATGATCTCAACCAAAATCTCAACAGTATCCACAACCCCATACTGAAAATTCAAATCTCTTGATTATCATAATTGTAGCTAACAAATCTTGCGGTAGAATGTATGGCATTTCCAACGTAATATTTTTAAACTAACTCTTAAGAATTATACGTAATCGGTTACAGATTCCCTTTCTATATCTCTACACCTGCATGCACATAAGAAGTTTGTTTAAACGTATTTTTTGTTCTCTTGGTATATAACTAATAAGAATAAACTGAGAACTTTGATGGAGAATGATTTAAGTTTTGATTTAAGAAAAAAGCATCTGAGAAACTAAAATACACATACTGTCATCTTTTCATTGTCAACTGGCTGCAACCTTTCAATCACGTTAAAAATGCTTATCCGTTGTTTTCTCCATAGAAATAGTCAGTTAGTCTATGGCAATATTGATCATATTTGAAATAGCACGAATTTATTTATTTTGTAGATGTGATTCTGTTGCTTTTAACCTGAAACAAAGTTATTAATAACTGGAATTAGGGGTTGCACTTACTTTGTATCATGTTCGCAGTAAATTATTGTACGAAATTGCAGACAACATGAAGGTAGACTAAACAAAGCCGATAGATTCGGACGAATGTAAGTAACACTTGACTCTTTGCAGGATAAGTATGTAAAAAGAGAATGTTACTTACTTACGCCTGTCACTCCTCATGAAGGAACATGGGCCGCTCACTAGCATTCTGCATCCAACTCTGCACTGAGCAATCTTTCCGCTTGCTATTCATCCTTTTCATATCTTCTTCCAATCCCTGATGAAGTGTGGTCTTTGGCCTTCGTCTTTCCCATTTCCCTTCACGATTCAATGTTAGCGTTTGCCTCATGATGCAGTTTGATGATTTCCTCAATTTATGACCTATCCTTTACTGAAAATTACCTTTGTGAAGCATTTTATTTATCTTTATAAATTAGTACATTTAGAGAACATAAAATAAAATTAACTGAATTCTTTCAACACTTCTTTTTGTGTTCTGAATTTAAAAAGCAATTACCGTTCATTATCTAATTACATCTACAAAATAAGCTGATTTGACAAACAAGTTAAACTTAAATCGTTTGGTTCCAGAGGATTCTATTATTCATGCTTTATTGAACCGATCAATATCAAGATGTATAATTTATTAGATAATTTTCTCATTTGAAGATCATTTTATTGTGAGAACGGTCCACAGGTCAAGTTGAAGAAGCTCTAAGAAGCCTAGAAGGAGCCGAACACATTCTATTCAATCAGCTTTTGGAAGAATATTCTAGAATCACTACGTGTAGCTTACCTGTTGCATAATGCTAATAACCCCCTATGTGCGGATTGGATAACTATAATGATGATTTCGTTTCTACTAAAAACTATGAATACCTGACAGTTTTGTATCATAATTGACACTGTTTGGAATAACATTCCTTCTACTTATCTTCTGATCTTGCGACTTGGGAGGGTTCTAGCGTTCGAGTGTTCAAGTATTACGCTACATACTAAGAATCTAAGTTCAAGATATAACATTATAATTGTAACCAATTTTGTCTTGTAAAATATTCATATACTTATTCAATCAACATTTATTTGTAAAAATTACTTCTTGAGTTCTCCTACCCTTTTTATGCCTTTACTAAACTTGATCAATACATTCCCTGTAAATGAGGATTCATTTTATTGATATAATAATTTTAATCCCTTAACAACTGAAGCGAATCCACTTTATATAGTTGAAAATTTCAATTATTCTGTCCCAATGGTTGTCTACCGTTTTAAATAGATAAACATTAATTATTCATTGTATCATATGACTTATACTTCATCTTATTTATTTATGTTGCTATTGTAGATACGCTGGTTATATGGAAATATTCTCACCAACTAATAGTTTAAATATTCTACGTGCACCATTACATATCTATCAAATATATTTATATAATTTTCCTGTTTTTGAAAAAAATAAATTAAGATTATACTTTAAATTCTATACTGGTTCTCCTCCTGTACATATGTATACTACAAACCTTTAGTAAGTTTGTTTGTTTTTTCTTATGTAGTAAACTGTAAAATCATGAATTAATCAATGTTAGACCACGATTGAAAACCTGGAAGCATTGGATGGTTTAATATTGATTGATTCATGATCTCAATCGAAAAACTCTACAATCTTCACAACCCTATACTGATAATAATTAGTTGTATTAGATGATATTTCACTTAATAGTTTGAGTTTATAGTTACTCATCAACACGGACTGATACCACTTAAAGAACCTAGAATAACTCAATATTATTAGACAGATTTATCTGTTGAATTGAATACTTCTCTCCAGAAGTATACATCCAGTAATTATAGATGGAATAAACAGAAGCCCTTCATATCACTCAATAAGCAAAGTAATTAGTGTTGTCTTACCGATGACTATCTTTGATTATAATTCCTCATAAATAATATAATAAACTGTGACTGACAGATTGAACGAGGTGGGGTTGCATAGTAGTTTAACATTATCAATTTATACAGTAAGCAGCTGAAATGTAGTTCACTCATTAAATAGTGTTTTACCCCATACATGATCATTCAGTTTCTAGGATCGATCGTATATATAATCATGAATTTACACTAATGACCAGCTATAAATTAAAAAGTATCTATTCAGTGACCCATCTGTCTTAGTAATTCTTCATCTGATATTGCTCAATGATGAAAGCTATCTGCGAACTAAACAATTCTTGAAAACAAAATATCTTTAAAATAGTATATTGTTTTGTGTCATTCTATCAAAAGGTTCATAGTCTAAAACTTTATCATTGATGACGCCTAGTGATGTTAAATTGTTTATTATTATTGTACTTTGTGAATGTTTATACCAAAGTGGTCTTACTACTGTGAGGCATTTAAACTTTCCCTTTAGACATTCAAAAAGACTGAGAGTTTAAGCTAAATTTCATCCTATACGATTCTTAATTTTATCGATTGCAAAATGCTTAATTTTTAATTTTTTACAAGCGAATACGAACGAACTGATTCTTCAAATCTTGTATTGAATTTTCAATCTAACTCTAATCATAATATTGGTCTACAATTGAGTGGTGATATTATAATATTGGCTTATCATTCCAGAAGTTATCCTTTGAAACGTATTCGACTATTTCGGTAAGTGTATGGGTTTTCCAAATTCAGTTTATCAAAGTCATTGTTCGCATGTCTAGTTTCAATTTTGTTCATTTCTGTAGTATCATAGTTCTGTGGTGTGAGCTACTGATATCAACATAAGTAGTATATATGGTGAGTAAGGAATAGAATATCTGACAGCAGAAGATTGAGAAGATCAAGAAGAGAAGAACAGAAATAAAAAGCAATTTGTGTGAAAATCCAGGAACAATGAAGCCTGAGGCAATTGAAGAACATTTTGCAAATAGTGTATCATAGCATGGTTTTTGTATTTTACCAAGTAACGTTGTAATTTGTGCTAAATACATAGTTGGTTGTCCTCACCTGTGTTCTCATTCACAACATTTGGTGTCGCTGCCTCCAAGGATGAAGATCCCATGGCCGAAGGAATTTGAGGACGGAGATGTGATGAGCTTCCTGAAGGAGTTCGAAGCCGTGGCTGAGCTGGTGGGAGTGAAGGAGCCGAAGGCGAAGACGGTGGTGCTGGGGACGCTGCTGAGAGGCAGAGCGAAAGCTGTATATGACAGCCTGGACGGTGCGGGCGGTAAGACGACATGGGAGGCAGTCACGGAGAGGTTGATCGTGGAGTTCGATAGCCCAGTGGACAGAGGAGAAGCACTGCAGAAGTTCCGAGTGGCGAAGTTGCCGATCGATGGTGATCCGCTGGTGCTGGCCGTCGAGCTTACCAAGTTGCTGCGTCGCGCGCTGCCAAATCTGGATGAGGAGTCGGAGGCACAGTTGTTGGCGTCGCAGTTTATCGAGAGCGTGCCAGTTGCCGTTTCCCAGCAGCTGAGACTGGTACACGCCGCGCAACCTATGGATATCAGTGGGCTTGCAAAGGTGACGCGGCAGTTGATGACACGAACAGTAGCTCCGGTCGCGTGCGAAAGTCAGGAGATAAGCAGCATTGAGAAGAAGATTGAAGAACTGCAGCACGAGATTGCGGCATTACGAGTGATTCGTAAAAGGAATGATAAGTGTTTCGCATGTGGAGGGACAGGACACTGGAAGATAAACTGTCCAACACGACGAAAACGGAGATATTTTAGACGTTACGTGTTTCCTTCTTACTCTAGGGATCTGGGGGTTGTTGCATTAGTAGATAGAGGGGCAGTCTATGCAAGAGTGAACGTAAATGAACTAGATTTAGTGTGCCTAATCGATACAGGGGCAGCAGTTTCGTTAATAGGTAAAGAGCAATGTAAGAGATTCAAGCCGTGTAAAGTCGCAGTTCACACTATAGGAGGGCATATGTTAGAGGTATTAGGCGTGTCTAACAGTATCGTAAAAGTGGATGGTTCGGCGATAAGTTTCCCGTTCGTGGTAACCGCAAACCTGTCGAGACCAATATTAGGAGCAGATTTCCTAAGAGAAGTAAAAGCCATAGTTGACCTAAGAAGCGGTAAGGTGGTCACGAAGTACGGTTCATTCCCAATACATGAAAGTAGCGAGGTGGCTGAGGTTAGAGTGGCAACAGCCGTTCCGACGAAGAAACCAAACATCACCGAGTTGTGCAAAAAGTATGCGAAGCTGTTCACTGGAGAAGGAGAACCGTACGGATTTTGCGACAAAGTAAAGCACGAAATCCCGATAAAGAACGATGGAGGAAGTATATTCACAACACGTCGTGTCCCTGTGCACTTAGAGGCTGAAGTAAATCGACAGGTCCAAGAGATGCTGAAAGAAGGAATAATTGAGGAGGCGGACAGCCCATATAGCTCACCGGTACTCTTGGTAAAGAAACCGAATGGGAAATATAGATTTTGTGTTGATTTTAGAGAACTGAATAATATAACAGAACTAAAGCCGTGTGCAATGCCAACAGTAGTGGAAACATTAGATCGGCTGCAGAATGCCACAGTGTTTACAGTGTTGGATTTGCGGTCAGGTTATTGGCAGCTGCCTATAAAAGAGAGCGATCGAAGCAAAACAGCATTTACCATACGTGATAAACAATATCAATTTAGACGAATGCCGTTTGGATTGGCGGGTGCACCATTTACGTTCAGAAGATTAATGTCGCTACTGCTCAGGGATCTAGATAATGTCGAAGTGTATGGCGACGATGTAGTTGTATACAGCCAGACAGAAACAGATCATGTCAAGCATGTGGAAGCGGTCTTGAAGCGAATTGAAGAATTCGGACTTCGAATTAATAAGGACAAGTCACAGATGGCTAAAAGTAGCATCACGTTGTTGGGGCATAAAGTGGGAAATGGAGAAATAAAACCACTGCCGGAGAAAATTCTGACTATAAAGAACGTTGCAGTACCGAATTCGAAAAGGAAATTGAGACAGTTCCTGGGAAGGGCGGCGTTCTACAGTCGGTTCATCAAGAATTTCAACGAAATAGCAGCACCCCTTTATAAGTTGTTGAGTAACACTAAATTTTCGTGGACTGAAACCGCCCAACAAACGTTTAATCAAATCAAAAACGTGCTGGACGACCGCCAGACGTTGCTAAGACTGCCCGAACTGGAGAAACCGTTTACAGTGCCAACAGACGCAAGTGACCATGGTATAGGTGCCGTTTTAAGTCAGTCTAATAGAGTGGTGGAATACGCAAGTCGCGTTCTCACGCCTGCGGAACAGAAGTATTCAACGATCGAAAAGGAGTGTTTAGCGATTGTGTGGGCAGTAGACAAGTGGAGACCATATCTGTTAGGTAGACGATTTCACATCGAGACTGACCATAAACCTCTGCAGTGGCTACAAACAGCACGAGACCCACGTGGGAAGTTGGCGCGATGGATGATACGTCTGCAGGAGTATGACTTCAGTATCGGGCATGTTCCAGGGAAGGAAAATGTAATGGCAGACTACCTGTCAAGACCAGACATGGAAGCCGAGCTTCCATTGACAGCATACGCAGTGAACAGTATAGAGGGAGACCCACTAGAACTCGTCCGGCAACAGAAATCTGATCCTAAACTTCGAGAGGTAATCAGAGTGATAAGAGAGGGGGCAGATGTTGACAAACGAGCAATGGACAAGGAGGTAATAATGTTGCTTCGGCAAAAGGAAAGACTGAAAGTGAACACATATGGAGCTCTGGTCTGGCAGGATGATGACAAAAATTGGGTGGCTGTGATCCCGAAAGACTGGCGGCGTAAGATGATACACGAATGCCATCAGGTAGCGCACACAGGTATCGCAAGAACGACAGATTTACTACGGCAAAGTGCATACTGGCCAGGCATGAGAGACGATGTGGCCCAATATGTGTTGACGTGCCAGCAGTGCCAATTAATGAAAAGCGATAGATACATGCAACCGCCATTGCAGTCGGTCCCAGTAACCGCAGTCGGTGATCTATGGTCGGTAGATGTGATGGGACCATTTCCACAGACGGATAGCGGCAACCGATACTTACTAGTAATGACGGAACATGCTACACGATGGGTCGACGCTGTACCGATTGCCGACCAGCGGGCGAAAACAGTGACCGAAGTAATAATCCGGCACATTGTAGCAGGTCATGGAGTACCGAAGATGATACTAACCGACCAGGGTCCCTGTTTTGAAAGTGACGAGTTTAAGGCCCGTTTAAAGCAGTTCGGCATCAAGAGGATACGAACTACACCGTATCACCCTCAGACGAACGGGCTTACGGAAAGAAACAACCGGACATTAAAGGAATGGTTAGCATCTAAAGGAGGGAATTGGGAGAAAGAGTTACCACTAATTTTGCTGGCGCATCGTGCCTCCATCCAAGGAACAACCAAGAAATCACCTTTCCTACTTATGTATGGTAGACAGCCACGACTTCCAATGCATAGTAAAACGTGGCCACAGCAGCAGAAGTGGACAGCAACAAGATTAAGGAAAGAGAGGACGGAGGCAATAAAGAACGTGAAAAAGAAACAAATATCAGACATCAAGAAGGCGGAACAGCAGAGAAGAGCGTGGAAGCCTTTTAGAGTGGGGGACCTGGTAAAGTGTAGAGAACGGAGAGCTAACACTGAAGGAGGACCAGGGTCAGGAAAGCTGATCCCAAAATGGGAGGGACCGTACATTATCACGGAGAGACGCGGCCCAGTTTACACGATCCGGAGAGAAGACAAGCAGAAGCGTGTAAATGCCAGTCAACTACAGAGATGGTTTCAAGAACATCATGAGCACGAGTCACGAACAGCACCAAAGGAGACAATGGTACGCCGATCAGAAAGATTGCGAGAACAGCTTATTAAAAGGGGGGACGAGTGTGGTGTGAGCTACTGATATCAACATAAGTAGTATATATGGTGAGTAAGGAATAGAATATCTGACAGCAGAAGATTGAGAAGATCAAGAAGAGAAGAACAGAAATAAAAAGCAATTTGTGTGAAAATCCAGGAACAATGAAGCCTGAGGCAATTGAAGAACATTTTGCAAATAGTGTATCATAGCATGGTTTTTGTATTTTACCAAGTAACGTTGTAATTTGTGCTAAATACATAGTTGGTTGTCCTCACCTGTGTTCTCATTCACAACAGTTCAACTCAATGATTTTAGAAGACACATTTTACCTAATCAATTTATAATTTGAATGTTATGTTTTATGGTTGTAATAAATGTCTATTCATTCTAGTGAAACTGGTTAAGTGTCATTTTTTAGTGATAATTATTAAAGCATAACTTGTGCTGTGCAAAGGAAACGTTAGATGAAATATAGTCTGCCCTATGTCTAATAAAATCATCAGCCTAGTCTATCAGGTCGAAGACATAATAAAAAAGATATGGTGGCAAATACTAGGGACAGGCGACCAACAACCCCTCCTGAGAGAATTTTTGTGCTTATGTGTGTGTCAGAAAGTACTGGGGCAGTAGCTTTGAGGTGAATGATATGCATATAATGCGTAAAAGACAGTCTCTTGTAGCAAATACGTTTCAGAGAGAGCGGTAAACATTTACCCTCCCAAGTGGGTTATTATACTTATGTGTATGTTATGGGATGCATGAGATAAAATCTGTGCGTTACCGGTGTACATGTAGTTTATATTTGCTCACAGTGTAGTTTTACCTGTATGTATACCAAGGAATTACTCAGATGCAGACTATACCTATCCATGATAAGTAAAAACTTAAAAAATCCTTTACTTACTCTTCTTGTTAAGATAACTACATAAATTCAAAAACTTGCAGGACCTCCGTTCCTCACAAAATCACTTCCACGCGGTGGGTTTTTAAGCCCTGAAAACGTGGAATCTATTCTACAATGGCCTACATCTCTCATCAGGAAAGGCTTTGCCAACCAATCTGGCTTGAACACACCTCAAATCAGAACTGGATTTTGCATATATAGGGTTTGATAAATAAGCACTACTATATTTCTCCTTGGATCAAGCAGTAGTTAAGTTCATTTACCACGATTTCGGCTGAAATAATATATTTCAGTTAAACTTCCACTGAGAAGCTTTTGAGGATGTAGAAACCTTTACATATCTGGGCAGCATCATTGATGAACACGGTAGATCAGATGCAGATGTGAGGGCGCGGATCGGCAAAGCAAGAGCAGCATATTTACAATTGAGGAACATCTGGAACTCAAAACAATTGTCAACCAACACCAAGGTTAGAATTTTCCATACAAATGTCAAGACAGTTCTTCTGTATGGGGCAGAGACGTGGAGAACTACGAAAGCCATTATCCAGAAGATACAAGTGTTTATTAACAGCTGTCTACGCAAGATACTTCGGATCCATTGATCAGACACTATCAGCAACATTCTACTGTGGAAGAGAACAAACCAGATTTCAGTGTTGGAAGAAATCAGGAAGAAGTGGATTGGGCACACTTTGAGGAATTCACCCAATTGTGTCACAAGACAAGCCCTCACATGGAATCCTGAAGGTCAAAGGAGAAGAGGAAGACCAAAGAACACATTACTCCGAGAAATAGAGACAGACATGAGAAGAATGAACAAGAACTGGATAGAACTAGAAAGGGAGGCCCAGGACAGAGTGGGTTGGAGAATGCTGGTCGGCGGCCTATGCTATATTGGGAGTAACAGGCGTAAGTAAGTAAGTAAGTAAGTAAGAAAGTAAACTTCCACTGCATCGTTTTTGTGAATATCCTAAATTTATTTTATACATCAGTGTTTAGTACACATCATTCTTATTCCTATTGTTTACTCGCATAAATGGCATAAATATCGTCAACTTTTGATGAAGTTTTGTTCTCTGAATTTTGTACTGATGATATCATTCAGAATAACGATGAAAGCTTCATGACTAAATCATCCAGCTCAGAAAACAAAACTTCATCAAAATCATTCAGCTGAGCTACAAGTCTTCTTCACCATATCATCAACTTATTCACATACTTCATTCTGTATAAATCAATTTCGTAACCAAATACGGACATATTTTGTTGTTGTTATTGTTGTTGTTGAAATATATCAAAATCATTTATTTTATGTGACAACAAACCCCCTTCTGATAATTTTAAGAATTTCGAAAATTCCACTTTTTTAGGTAACTTCAAATATCCTACTGCTTTTAACCTTTTCAAACTGTCTACTATGCAAATTAATCATTTTTAAACAATTCTTTTTTTAAAATAAACATACAACTGTGCATTTCCATTAATTTACATATGTATATTGGATTGAATAAGGAATAGCATAGATCTTCAGTTATAAACACACATTTCACTGAATCTTTCTTTCACTTTATTTTTCTTTTACTTACCTAATGGGATGTAAGAAATTTTAGACTTCAAAAACACTGTACACTAATTGACACATATATAGATAAACTTAGAAATAATCGAAATATTAAAATGACATTCTTCAAATACATTTAGCTTAATTCAATGAAATATAGTTTTGTCATCACCACTGGATACAAAAATGTAAACTATATATATATATGAAAAGAGATAGAGAGTTGAATGGTGTAAATCGTTAGAATATACTTTTTCAAAACGTCTACAATATCTAAAAAATGGGAACATATTTCAGGTATGTTCGATATGGGTGCTAGGAAAACTGTTAGGTGTTTACTATTTGAATATTTAGTTAATCTTGGTCAGGTAATTATTCTACATGCTAGGCTAAAGGTAATTGATTGAATTCGTTTAAACTTATAACGATTTTTTCGGTTCTCAGTCTTTGAAGAAGCGGAAAGTTTGACTATCTATAACATTGAGCTCGAACTTTGAACAAAAAAAGGAAATGACATTTGGTTTTCTTTCCATCTTACTCTCCGTTTATCTCATTCACAATAAAATGCATTTTCAGTTCATCAGTTTTACTTCACTGACTTACATCCTATAGGATTTACACAATTTAACTTAGATATGTGTACAATCTCAAAGAAGTTATCTCTTTATCTACTACCGTTTATTGCTATTGTGATAGTTTAAATGAATATTAATTGAACGGAGGAAAATTACTTCAAAATGGATTACTCAGAAGATTTCTACAATGATGGCCATTTAACACAAACGAAAATAAGGTCCACCACAACCAAATGGTTGTGAATTAGTCTATGGTACTGACGAAATCAGATTTATTGATGGGAATAATTTTGAGCTATACCAAATGAACGAGAAGTAAAACGTCGATTCAAAGTATTCAGATATGGAGATAAATTATTTGAAATGGATGCAAAACGTTTATACGAAGTAGCGACATATTAAACACTGAATGATAAAATGAGTAGAAGAATTAATTAACTTAAGGGAAAAACTTGTGTTCTCACCATGATCAGAATTTGGGATAGGCTGTATTGCGAAGTAATATTCAGAGTAATGTGGGAGTTGGCGGTAGTCAACAGGGGAATCTAGACCTAAGTGTTGTGCTGTTTGGCATTCGTCACCAAGGTCTATCTGTAATCTTTAGAAAACTGATGCCCCCTGACAAATCTGTCCAGGGTTTTCTGTCGTCTACCCCTAATCACCAACTTGTATTTCAGTATAGTACATGCGATGTCGAGTCACCTAAACTAGTGATCACATTGCAACTTGCTCGATAGAACTCAATCTGCACTAAGAAGGACATGACCCACATTATATTGGTCAGCATATAGTGATCAATCAATTGTAAATAATATCCAAATGTTTAACAAAACAGTTAGTTGTATGTATCAGGACGATTCATATGAATTTTCATGAGTTTCATTGCATGGGAAATGAAAATTCTTACGACTTGTAATTCGCATGAAGTATAAAATTAGCTCAAACAGATTAACTTTTAGAGTTCTTGATTGTTAAACATAAACATATATAGTCTTTTGGTCTTTAGGTATGATCCTTTTGAAATAAGGATATACCGTAAACTACAGGGAAGAACAACACTAATCAAAATTAAGTTCATATCATCTATCACACAAACAGCATGGATATATCTGGGACATTATCTGTGACATAAATGATTTAGGTCATTCAACTTATATTCAAATTATTTAACCTTTCTACATCACAGATTACTCCTTACCCATTTATTTTGTTGTTTCTTCTATTTGTGTATGCGCACGTTTATTATCTAGAGTAATGGGAGTTAGATCAAATCGATATGATTGATAATTCTCAACAATGTCCCGTGAACCGTTATAAGCTCATGAAACTGCCCTATTTCACATTACAGAGGTGCGAGAAAGCGCTAAATTCAAATTGAAATCTCATCGCCTATTTAATGGACACATTAATTAAGGATGTATTAGTGGTGATCTTTAGAAAAAGTGCTTGTTTATTCTCAACAATCAACTACTTTTATTCATACTTTAGGAAATACAATTTTAAATAAACGATTAATACATCAACATTTATGATTTATTAAGTTGATCTACTAAATAAAAGACAACCACAGAAGAATTGAATAAACAAAACAAAATTGAAATTTGTACAAAACTTTTATTAAAATATTGAATTTGAACAGTAAAACTTTTGTTACATCGTGTGAATGCGTGCCCTGTTTAGTATATGAGGTGATGATTACCGCCAATTGGAGAGGAGTGAATTATCGGTCAGAGCAATGATACACGAGCAGTCTAAAGCACCAGTCGATCCTGCTATCTGCCTAGCACAACCGGTTAAGTTCAGAACACCAATAACAGCCTCTGCAATATGAATCATTATTCTCAAACATACTGGGTTTATATACCAAACAGATAGACCACATCGTACCATAAAATAGGAGACAACATTTGTACAAGATTTGGCCAAATGTGGCTGTGAATACGGGGAAAAGTAGTTAATAGACTGGGTATAACTCAGGAATGGTATATCGTATAGTAATAGTTCATATGCCAAAGCAAAGGAACATGAATATGAATAGTTAAGTTACTTAACAATTATACTATAGGAAATATACGTATAATATTGGTCAATAAATAGTTCTCAAAAGTTACCATTCATAATTCTCTTCGGGATATAACAACTTTGACTAAATCATCATATTTTCAATGAAATAATTATTTCAATTCATGAACAATTTAGATTGGTACAAATTTGTATTGGTTAAGGGGGAAACATAAAGCGAGAAAATCAACATGTCAATGATTGTTTTGTGGATATAACAATACATAGATTCTCATTGTGTTAACAATATATATCAAGTAATCAACTGTCTTGATAAACTTTTTTTAGAAATCAACAATAAAAAATATTATGTAGTTGAGATCATTAGTCAATTGAAGCTAAACCACTATGGAAAACCTGGAATCACTGGACGGCCGTTTCGTCCTATTGTGG